>NC_056747.1:1010526166-1010826166 GCF_019279795.1 Protopterus annectens | reverse complement strand
TGGTTTATTTCTTATTTATGTCTTGAGTCACTCATTCACAGACTGCAACAGCAGAGTGAAGAAGTTATTTTTTTCATGCACATCATTTTTGGTGTCTAATTTTACCATGTTTATTAACTTTAATATTTTGCGTGGTTTACAAAAGTTTTGGATCACAGCACTCCCTTTACAGCATAAGCCATCAGTTATGCTTCAGTGTGAATCATCACAAAATACGGCAGAACTTAATAAGAACTAAAGATCTATCGTAGTTTCATCATTAAACCAAAGTCTGTTGGGTGTAACCAGGCATGCCAAAGAGATGGATATCTTGCTGTAATCTGCACTTTGCTTCAAAAGGAAGGTAAAGCCAGTATCTTACTTCACATGACATTAAGTAATTTATAGGTCTCTAGAGCCTTGTGTAATTGGCAGGTTTTCTACTGTAGGAAGCAGCTGTGAAAACAACGCTGTTTTGTAATGCTATGGTCTCATTTTATGACTGCTGGACAGGGCTCTGCAGATGCTGAGAAGAGCTTGTAAAAGCATTTTCCTTAATGCCTTTTTGCTAATAACATGGTAGTCCACTGGTCGCAGAGGCTGCTGAGTTTGCAGGCACAGTAGTCCACAGTTGTCCCTCCAGAAGTCACACACGATTTCAACAAGACAAAATATTTTTTTTTCTACAGAGTGCTCCAGAGTTGTGAATTAATACCAAGGACAGTTTCTCTGGATTTCAAATCACACACACAGAAATTTGACAATGACTATATGAAAATGCATTCACTCTGAAAGCAATGATAACATTGTAAAGCAGGGCAGCCAGATCTGTGGCATAGATGCATGAAGCCCTGTTTACACTTTGGAAACACAGGCTCAGCTAGTGACCTGGGTGCTGGTAGAACCAGCTGGGGAGGGATGGGAAGGAGGAGACCATGGTCAGTTCACCTATTCCAGGAGGATGGAGTCAGTTTATGTACCAGTGTGCAGAAGCACCAGCTGTGGAAAGGCCCAGTACTGCATTCTAATGCACAGAAAGCATAAGCCTAACCAAACGGCCATGCATTCTGGCCAGGATTCATCGATATACCGAAGAGAACACTACGGTACAGTACAGCCTGGCACTGCATCACATGCAGACTGACAGAACTGCTGGCAGCATAAAAAAAGTCTCCTAACCTCAATCAGGAGGATGGCTGTGTCCCTGGTTTTGCCCCTCTGTGTTGATGACTTACAATGCCAGAAAGCACAAGAGTCAAATGGGCCAAATGAGGACACAGGTGGGTGGATGGTTACAGGAAACATGGTGGCCAAAAGAATGAAATTTAAAAAAGACTACTGTAGAAGAAGGAAGTGCTGCTCTGAACCAGCCATATTGACACTAGCAAGGCTATGTGACAACAGTTCCAGCATACTGTCATGTGGGTAGTAGAATAGATAAACGCACAGATGTAAGTAATACACTGCAACATACATGTTAAAGGGAAATAAATAAAAGTATTGTATTCTAACTAGCTATTAGCCAGCCATAAAGCCCATACTGTCTAGTGGCTGTATTTCAGATGATCATGAAAATGACAGCCAACATGATCAGACAAATGTGAAGTGCTGCTGGTGATGTTCCACATCAAACCGCTGGATGAAATCACATTTTAACTGTGTCAGGGAGTAAAAACTTCAAGTCAGTTAACAGACTCTTTGACATAATCAAGTGAAAGAGACTTGCTAGTTGCAAGTAAAACCCAAAAGACAGCAGTTATAACAATTACCTAAAAGCCATTCAATGCACTGCATCACCGAAAAGTCAGACTCACAGAATATGGAATACAGAAAAAGATATGCATGAAGGTGTCTACAAGTGTATGACTGAATTGTCAAGGAAGGAAATGAAGTTAAATTTTTATATAATCTCTATATCTATCTATCTACACACACACACACACACACACATATATATATATATATATATATATATATATATATATATATATATATATATATATTGCTTTTTAAAACAAATTTGCCTGTTTCGTGAAAAGCAGTAACTTCAGACTGAATATAAGTAGGAAGTAGTTCTGGATGCAGTACCCCTAACATGGAAAGTTATGAGGTACCCCAGTATCAAACCAATGGCAAGCAAATGCTTACTCACAATTTTCGGATTAAAATTTTATGTAATTCAAGTAGAATGTAAACTGTTTTGTGAAGACCTCATATAACAAAATTATTTTTTATTTTGTTGACCAAGCATAAACACGTCAGAAAATGAGTTTATATTGATACTTTTAGATTCTGATGTATAATAACCATAAATGTTAAAATGAATTTAGTAAGAATAGTATTTATGCAAATGGTCCTCAGTTCAAAACCAATTATGAAGGACAGGTATGACAGTAAAGAAAGAGGAGAATTTCTAAATTAAATCAGAGATCATTCTGGATCTGAAATGTGATGTAGAGGCAAAAAATAAAGTTAAGCATGAGTTAGCACTGGTGTTAATTGGAAAGTGTAGCAAAACAGCCACCAGTACACAAGAAAGACAGTATCACCAGGACAGAGTAGATATAGCCGGATTTTGAATTATCATTTAAGACACAAGAAAAACAAAGGCAGCTATATGGAAGAAGAGGTACAAACTTTAACAGAGTATGAAGAATAAGCTTGGTATGTACTTGTTTTGCAAAACAGGTTCCAGTATATCTTTTTAACAGACAGCAAATAAACAGAAGCATGAAGCTGGAAGAGCTGTTTAAGGAATATACATTCGTACTGTACAACAATGTGTGGGTGCTCAGAAAAACAGAAACTGGCTGAATAACAACTAGCAAACCAAGAAGAAGTGCAGGAATAAACGGTAACAGCCCATGCACTAGAGTGGAGCAAGAAACAGAGCAAATAAGTACAAACACCAGAGCAGCACAATTAATAAAACAATGTAAAGTGCAATTAAGAACTAAAGTTTTAGATAGGTCTGGATGGATCTGAATTCAGCACAAGTCAAATGCAGTGGTAACAGCAAATAAACATTAAAATGCAGAATTCAAGTGCAAAACTATAAAAAATGCATAAATATCACAGTAGTATAAATCTATATGGAGTGCAAATCAGTACTTAAAAGTACTTACCAAACAACAGATGCAAATGGATTCAGCAAAACATCTCTTCAAAAAGTGTTGTAGCCAAGAGTGTCATTCGTTAAGTGACTCCTGATTTCTGTTTTGTGGAAGGTAAATCATTTCATTTATTTATTTAACATTTGTTGACCAGGAAATTCTGACTAGGAACAGAGCCTATTTTCAGTAGAGGCCTGTGGAGAAATGCTCCAGACACATGTCTTTGGAATGTGGAAGAAAACCGGAGTACCCAGAGGAAACCCACACAAATGCAGGGAGGACATGCAGACTCTGCACACAAGGCATCCCAGCCAAGAGCTGAACCAGAGAACCTCTTGCTGTGAGGTGACAACATTCATCTCTGCACAACTGCATACATACTCAGAATTCAAACTGCATGACATAATTATGGTCTTCAAGAGGAGAATTACTAACAGCGGCACTTACTTTACTTTCTTCAAAGTTATTAGTTGTGCAAAGGGCATTAAATCTGGAACTCAGAAAAAGTTATTGATGTGGTTTAAGAGTTTAAAACATGAATCACCCACACAGCTACTTTTACCAAATGGTCATCATCAAAATAAGCAAGTACCCTTGCAGCCCCACTCATTTAACAAAAGCACACAAACTATGCATATTGACAGGCAATGAGCCCACGTCCTCTAAACCCCAAATGTGAAGAAAGAGATGGGTACATGGGATACAGAAGCAAGTGGGCAGTGGCTTGTGGTGTTAGGTTCCTGTAAGGAGAAAATATCAAGACCACTTAATAATTATTTGAGTGGCTCATAGATGGTTGGCTAGGAAATGAACCAGAGACATATGAGAGCTTAAACAGCAGGATGGATAGTCCAAGATGGGTGTGATGCCTACCCACTTTCTCTAGGAATGACAGGATAATATGTTTTAAAAATATTAAGCGTGCGTATTTCTGATTTACTTATTTATATGCGTGCTTATACCCTTTTGTAAGACATGTACAAGTGATAGTTTCATAGATACTTATCGGACTATTGATATGTGAATAACTTAAGAAGCCTAGTTTTACATCCCAATGATAGTTTTTAGTCATTATATTTTGTGTATAAATAACTCAGAGGTGGCAGAACAAGGAAATGCTGGGACATTTACTTGTTGCCCCCATCCAAGAGAGATATGTGTGCTAAACCAGAGGTGAATTTGTGGTTCCCCATCCATTCAGACAAATTACATTTGCATAGAGTAAGAGAAGAACTTCACTTTATGTGGAGTGGAAGACGGTTCCATAGACGAGGTATTCAATGTGATCTATACCTAGCCCTCCAACATCGAGATATCCAATGTGATCTATACCTAGCCCTCCAACATCGAGATATCCAATGTGATCTATACCTAGCCCTCCAACATCGAGATATCCAATGTGATCTATACCTAGCCCTCCAACATCGAGATATCCAATGTGATCTATACCTAGCCCTCCAACATCGAGATATCCAATGTGATCTATACCTAGCCCTCCAACATCGAGATATCCAATGTGATCTATACCTAGCCCTCCAACATCGAGATATCCAATGTGATCTATACCTAGCCCTCCAACATCGAGATATCCAATGTGATCTATACCTAGCCCTCCAACATCGAGATATCCAATGTGATCTGTACCTAGCCCTCCAACATGTTCTATTTATGTTTCAGAGAGACTGCAATTCTTTGGACTGGACTTATGAATGTATACTAGGTCTGACAGGATAGGGTCTGCCAAGGGTCTATATATGAGGACAGGTTACATTCGTGGAAGCCATACCTTTAGATACAAATTGTGCAATGAGAAAGGACTTCCGTACAACAGTGGATACATGCATATTATTCTTTCTAATATAATATTAATAAAGTTATTTTTGATAAGCATGAAAGCTGGTTCAAAACAAAAACATAATTCTTACAAATGATGATATTAAATAGACTGTTTTCAAAAACTGCATATTTTGTCACTCAAACACTGATAAGACGTACAGTACACCCCTAATGATGTCTTGAAGATATCAGAATTACCAGACCTCACAGAAAGAAGCTCATATGAATTTGTATGGTCCCATAAATAGCTCCAAGTATATTTCAGTCATATAGGTTCATAGGTTCATAGGTTGGTACTAGGCTATCAGCCCTAGGGCCTATACAAGCCTAGCCATAACAATTCCCTGGCTATTTCTTCCCACATTATTTACTTTCCTGGACCCCTGTCTAGCAGGGTGACTGACGTGATCCCTGGGGTGAATTTCCTTTCTCCCATCAAAACGTCAAGGTTCCTCTTGAAGAGGTCCAAAGAGGCACTCTGCTTGACATGTATGGGCAATCTATTCCAGAGTCTGGGGAGTTTCTGGGTCAGGAACCTATCCCTCCAGCATGTTTTGTTTATTGTGATGACAAGGTTTAGATCCCTGGAGCATGTAGTTCTGAGGGATTGGGATTTCTTTAAGTGTAGCATGTCCAACAGCTCTGGGTTTGACATGGCCTTGTATGTTAAGCAGAGATCGCCTCTGAGTAGACGATATGTAACAGAGTATAGCTGGAGTTTTTTAAGGCGGTCAGCGTAGGGCATCTGCTTTAGGCCTGTGATTCTTTTAGTGAGGTATTTCTGAGGCCTTTCCAGTTGTTGCAGATGTCTTGAGAGGTACATACCAAATGGGGCGTTGTATTCTGTAATGGGTCTAATGAGGGATGAGTACAGTGGGACAATGACCTCCTTTTTTCTGGATGAAAAGCTCTTCGTGATGAGGTGTGCCACATAGAAGGATTTCCTGACTGTTGTGGCGATGTGGTTATCGAAGGTGAGACCACTGTCCACCTGTGTCCCTAAGTCTCTTATCACACTTTCTGTGTTTAGTGTACTGCCACCTATATGGTAATTCATGGATACATGTTTTTTCCCAAAGGGGATAACAATACATTTATTGGCATTGAGCTTGAGCCCATGGCTCTGGCACCAAGCATCTGTTTCTGTAAGGCCCTTTTGTAGAGTATCCACATCATATGGGGATTCAATAATGGCTCCCAGTTTGCAGTCATCTGCAAACTTTGTTAGCCAGAGTCCCTTAGTGTTGACCTGTACTTCAGAGAAGTAAATACCAAACAAGAGCAGCCCCAGGACTGAACCCTGAGGTACTCCACTTGTCACTTGTCTGGAGCTGGATTTGGAGTCGGCTACTTTTACAGTGTGGGTTCTATCAGTAAGCCATTTAGCAACCCATTGGGTGACATAGGGATTAATACCCAACTTAGTAAGTTTATCTATGATTCCAGAGTGGGGGATGGTGTCAAAGGCCTTGGCAAGGTCTAGATAGGCTGTGTGGACCACCTTACCCTTGTCCATGGCTCTGGAGACTGATTCAAAGAAGTCAATCAGGTTCAGGAGACAAGATCGGCCCTTCACAAACCCAAACTGGGTGGGGTCCAGTGTTTGAAGGTTGCCAATGTCTTTGTTTATAAGTTCCATGATAATACGCTCCATGGCCTTGCAGATAAGGCTTGTCAGACTGATGGGACGGTAGTTTCCGGGATCCAAGGTGGATCCCCCCTTGTGGATTGGGATAACTGTAGCTCTGTGCCACTCAGTGGGCACGGAACCTGAGGTGAGGCTATGATTAAACGTGACACTTAGGTGAGGTGCCAGTTCATATTGTAGTTCATGTAGTACACAGCCCGGGATGTCATCTGGTCCCATGGATGCTGTATTCTTGGCTTTAGAGAGTGCGGTTTCTACCTGTGTGGCCGTTATTACTGGGATTTGGCAATCTTCCGGTATTGAGATGGGCCATTTAGGGGGTGAGAGGGGGGTGAAGTTGGCACTGAATCGATCTGCCAGGATATTGGCAATATCCTTTGGATCAGTATATTTATTGCCATTCTGTTTTAGCTCAGAGCAGATCTGAGCATTGCCATTTAGATTCCTGACATAGTTATAGAATGCTTTGTGGTTGTCTTTGGAATCTTTGGTAATTTTATTTTCATAACTAGCTTTGAAGGATTTTATGAGGCATCTCAGTTTCTTACTGAGGCTAGTAAGGGAGTTTTTTGCATCCTGGGATTTTCCTCTTTTCTGCAAAAGTTTCTTCCTTTTGTTGTAAAGTTTGTTTATGGCAGGGGACCACCAGATTGGCTTCCTTTTTTTGGATGAGAGCATTTTGGTTCTATTTGGGATGGCACGATTCATGCATGAGTGGATGTGCTCGTACAGTGCCTTAGTGTAGGATTCAGCAGTTGAACTTTCAGTTCCCGTCTGCATGGGTGTCATGAAGTTTGTCACTTCTGACTTGAGTAGCATGAAGTTGGCTTTGGAGAAGTTTTTATGGTGGTTTCTTTACTGGGGGTGGGGTGGGGGATGTGGATGTTAAGGGTGATTAGCTTATGGTCAGACCTGACTAACGAGGGGTGACCATAGGTATGGAGCATTGATTTGCCATGTTGGTAATGACCAGGTCTAGGATATTGGAGCCCCTGGTGGGACTATGGATTAGTTGATCCAGGGCGTTGGAATTTATGAATTCCAAGAACCGTTCTAAAGGTGTTGGGACATGAGTAGTTTTCCCAGTTAATGGCAGGGTAGTTAAAATCACCCAGTATTAGGGTGTTTGGTTCTATCTTAATATTTTCCAGTATGTTTAAAAAGGTGTAGTGAGAATCTTGGGGTATGGTGGGGATCTGTAGCAAGCTACAATTTGGATTGCAGTCTTACCTAGTGTTAGTTGCACTTGGAGAATTTCAGACACATTGTGTTGGCCAACTAGCCTGGTGGTGTGAATATCCTTGGTGAATATTGACACTCCTCCACCTTTAGTGTTTGGGTCCTGGTTTGATGGCGAAAAGTGTGGTAAGAGTTGTAGCCTGGTATTGCAGGGGTGCTCTCTGGAGCCTTGAACCAGGTCTCAGTTACTGCACAGATATCGATGTTCTCCATTTTTAGGAGTGCCTCGAGAGTGCATTTTGAGGTTTAGACTTCTAGCATTGAGTAGCATTACCTTCAGATTTTGCATGCTTGTACCTGTTACAGTGGTGGTTTTGTCCTTTGAAGTTTTCCTAAAAAAGGCACTATAGGGGTGGCAAGAGCCTTAGCCAGTAACCTGAATCCCAGGGGCGACAGGTGCAGACCATCTCTGGCAAAGCATCGTGGTCTGTCAATCATGTCATCCCAGGCAGACAGATACTGGATCCCCTTTGAATGACACCATAAGCTTAGCCAATTGTTGAAGTCAATCATTTTATCCTTATATTGTGGTATCATTCTGGGCGAAGGCAGGATGCTACTCAGGGCTAGGGTCATACCTGCCTGGGCCACATGATCCGAGATTCCGAGGTTCTCCATTGCTAAGCCAGTGACATCCACATCATCATATCTGGCTTTTCACATACTGAATTAAAATTTCATCATGTTTGGAATACCAGAGGTATGGAAGTCAGACATCACACAACATACTACCATTCAACAGTTCCCAGTTTAAAAAGTTGCATAAATCTTAGGATATAACACAGGATGGTAATCAATTATGGATACAGGCAAATGGCAACATCAGTAAAGGTTGTAGGACGACCAGAATAAAGATGATTTCAGGAAACAGTACATATTTATAAAGGTAAGAAGCTACATCAACTCCAATAAACATAGTAAAGAAAAAAACTCTAGCAAGCCTCATGTTCAGCTGGTCCAACAAAACATTCCTTGTGTTTTCTAAACTGTTTAGCAGCCAGAACACTAGGTTGGAAGCATAAGAAAGACAAACTATGAAAAGAAACATAAGAAGAGGTCCTAGAACAATATCAGAGTGAACCCAGTAGTGCACGACGTCTGCGTGGGGCAGACTGTTTAAAATCAGCTGTGCAAGAACAAAGAAACTGCATTGTACAATCCAGTTCGCTGTATACTACAACATGTTAAAGAGTGCATGTTCAAAATACTGTTCTTTTTCAACCATTTTGCTGAGAAAGATGACTTTGAGTAAACTTTCATACACACCAATAACAACAAAAAAGTATCAGTATGGAGCTTTCCAGAAGGAAATGCACACACATAACCAGGGACACATTTCTAAGACTGCACAAGAACTAGAAAGACACTTGCTTACATTAACAATAACATATGATGAAGTGTGTTAAATTTTTTTTTCAGCATTCTGAATATTTTAACTCACTCATTTCTTTTAGCAGGAAATAAAAATATTACATTTTCTTATGCAGATTCCAGAGAACTATTCTACAAATCTATTTTTCCACAGAAAAATGTATGGAGAATTACATTAGCTACTACATATACAATTTTTCACTGTCTTGTTTCAGACAGGGAGGGAGAGTTGCTGGTGGAATTGCACCCTGCAGAGGAAAACAGATAAGGGTTTGGGCTGAGGGAGATATATTTTAGATTCCTTGTCACCATTTTGTGTTTCTGTTCAGCATTGTGGCATGGCATGTAGCAAGGCTGCACAGGCACTAATAAAGTGTGCCTGCAAACTATATATGGTCTCCCCATCTGCTCTTTCTCCATACAGTAAACTATGAATTCTGACTTATGTGTGGTCTGATGATTTCTGTTCACACTGTATTGTGTATGTTAATGCGATCTTCTTAATTTATCATTACCTGATCCATGGAAGCTCCACCAGATATGTAATATGTTTTTAGCATGAAAATTCAGCAGGTACAACTGATACAGTCATATTCGTCCAGCTGATAGCACTGTTCTATACGCTGCAGTGGTAGATACTGCTTGCAGTGGGTGTAATGCAAAGTAAGCAAGCCTATTGTGAAAGAAAAGTGCCCCTTCCAGTACAGATTATACCATATCTATTTTCAGCGATAACAGGTTTCCACTTTGACTCGCTGAGCTACAACTCAGTGAGCACTATTGGGCAGGAGTTCAACGAGATGAAAAAAATTAAATATAGGCATTTTTTTGCAGGGGCACGTCCCCTTACACCCTCATATTGGAGGACAGTTGCCACACCACCAGAATTTATATAGGAATCATAGGAAGTTCAACGCTACTAAGTCTTCTGACCATTTTACTTTGCCAGTTCCCTGCCTAGACTGTAGCCCCCTCTCAAGAATTACTAACCCAGTCAAGCTCTGGGTGAATTTATGAATACCCATCCAATTATCCGGATTTCATTGAACCGAAGATAGTCTATTACACTGCATTATCTGCAGGGGGAGACTAATACAGAGGTGAGGGAGATATTGAGAAATTAATCTGTCTCTGCACCTTGTTGTATTAATCTGCTGAAGATGGTTTAGAGCTCTTATTCTAGTATATATTGGACTGTTTGATTTGTGAAGGTGCAAGAGATCCTGGACTATTGAGTCTCTGACTGCCCAGAAGCCAAGGTATAGATCTTCGCTGAGGAGCCTATAAAACACAAAACGAAAAACTGTGCTTCTAATCTTTTCTGATAGCTTAGGGATTTTAACCCTGTGATCTTCTTTGTTAGGCACCCTGGGGTTTTTTTAACAGCTCAATATGTCTGGTGAGGTTCAATAAAAAAGGGGCATTGCATTCCATAACTGATCGGATCAGTGCTGAATACAAAGGGTAAATAACAACTTTATAGCTGGATGGCATTCCTTTGGAAATTAGTTGTGCCATGTACAAGAATTTCCTGAGAACCATTGCTACATGGTGACTAAAGAAGAAGGAATGATCAGTCCAGGTTCCCAGGTGTCTAATTACATTTTCATCTTGAAGTGGAGAACTGTAAATCCTATATGCTGGGGAGGGAGGGTTCTCTGCCATGTTCAATTATGCTGGATTTTTATAATTTCATTTAAGCCCATTTTCAATATACCCTGGATTTATAAGTGTATGTTCCTGCTGAAAATCTTCTGTGTCAAAGGGGGATTTGACAACGACTCACAGTTTGTATCCATCTGCAAACATGGTTAGCCATAGGTCCTGTTTTTATTTATTTATTTTATTTTATTTATTTATAAACAAAATAAAAATAAATAATAAATAAATAAAATACAGTTTGCAGTCATCTGCAAACATGGTTAGCCATAGGTCCTGTTTTTTTTTTTTTTTTGCCTGTATGTCAGTGAAGTAGATATTAAACCATTTGTTCCTCATTTAATTTATTAATTTATTAATTATGCTAGCGTGGGGGATAGTGTTGAATACATTTGCCAAAGCAAGGTAGGGCGTGTGCACAATGTGACAACTGTCAACAGTTTGTTTTGCTTTTTCAAACAAGTTTACCAGGTTCAGTAGATTGGATCTAACTCTTACAAAGCCATATTGCTCCAAATCTGTCCTGATATTTGCAATGCCCATGTTAATCAAGTCCACTGTAATGCATTCCATGGCCTTACAAATGAGACTTGTCAGGCTGATGGTCCCACAGTTACTGAGGTTGGTGGTAGGACCACCTTTATGGACTAGCATCATCAGTGCTGTAGGCCTTACTTCTTTTGCTGAGCTTATTGTCAGACTCAGGTTAAATAGTTTACAGAGAGGTTCCACTAAGGCATGTTTAGTACTATTTAACAAACAGCCCAGTATGTTATTTAGTCTCACGAAGGATGTGTACTTAGTCTTAGACATCAGAATCAAGTAATTTTCTTTACTGATGATGGGAGGGATGTAGGTATTGTAGGGCTTGGGATAACAAGTAGTTATAGCTACCAATTCCATGGTGCATCACAAAGAAGAAAAGAGGAATCTGTGGAAACAAATTAATCACTGCAGATGTACACTCAGAAATTTGAAACATATGCTTACTGATACAGAATCCTCAAGAACTGTGAAAATACTTAATTCATTGTTGCTACTTTCCATGATCAAGAATATCAGTCATCACTTACCTGACAGAAATGGTAATTAAAGATCAGTTTAGGTTTTAAACTTTTAGCTTTTTAAGAAGGCACTTGCTTCACAATGTTATGTTAATAACCATGTATAAACTAAACACATAATGTGACATTGGCTGATAGCTCTCCTTTCTTTCCACCCCTAACGATGGTTGTGTCATTGAAATTTTGCATAGACTGTGAGATGAACTATCTGAACATTATAATGATCTTTTATTCACTTTTTGGTGATGTCATATACAGCTGCAGTCTAATTATGCAAATCATCCAACATTTTTCAACAAAACGCTTCACTAAAACCAGTTAGAAATTATAACTTAATCTCCACATCACTTTGTAACATCCTTCCACTCAGAAGAATGTTTGTCAAAGGTCAATCACGCATTAAATGTAGCTCTATGAGAAAATGCCAAGATTCAGTTTCACAAGCTTCAGCACTTTCCCAAAATCCAAGCTAATATATAGTGTCTTAATAAAAAAAAATACTTTTTTTTTTTTTGCAGTCACTTATAAACATGATAGAGTGGGATGTGTTAAAAGAAAGCAGAACGTGATGTACAGACAACACCCACAACCTAGATGAGACTTGTCCATGAATAAAGTTCTAATGTCAGGCAAGTAAATATTAGACCTACTGTGTCTAGATAATGAAGCTATTATTTATTGTTTGAAGAGTATATTTTTCCACTAGGCTTAAGACTAGCTTTCAGGGGAGACTCATGCAGGACTGGATCCAGCACAAGGCAGACTAGATAGCTGTCTAGGCCCTGATGCTGCATGGGGGGCCCAGCCACAGACTTTGGTAAAAAAAAAAGCCCCCCCCAACCAAATTTCCTGTTGGGCTCTTTTAAAAACAAAACCAAATGATTTTTCTGCTTTACTGCCAAAACTATTTTTCTTCTGGGCTTCTTTAAAAGTATGATTTCCTGTTCAGCAAGCAGTCTCTTTCATTGGCTCTGCATCCCACATACAGTCTCATTGGGTGGAGCTGGGGCACACAGCCAACGTGAAACTTCCAGAAATCGGGTACAATTTTCGAAATCTTAGAAACTTTTTTAATTTGCATTACCGGTGAAATGCAATATGAATTTGCTTTATGATATTTATGAGATGTAGGTACAACGGTTACCCTTTTGCAAACTCTTTTTACTTTACCAACAGTGGTACAGATTTTCTTTACAGCATTCAAACTTGTTTTTAGCATTAATGAGAGACAGAGAAGTGTGTGTGCATGCGTGGTATGTGTGTGTGTGTGTGTGTGTGTGTGTGTGTGTGTGTGTGTGTGTGTGTGTAAAATGCAGGTAATGTTACATACGTATAAAACTGAGGAGGTGACAATTGTGACATGAATATTGAACCTAGATAGAATGTCATCCCTCATCTGCATATCCACAATGTACTGCTTCAACACTTTATAGAATACTTAGCATATCCTCACAATGATATGGAACAATTTAATGACTGCACTATGGACAAATTGTTTTTTATTATGCACAACATTATTAGTCAACATTGTTGATTCATACTTCAGCTCTCTTTTAAAAGCACTGTATCAATATTACAAGTGTTAGATCTTTATATTTTTTGTGGTATCTAAAATTGATATAGTTATACAATATTTTAGGTAAATATATTGCTGTATATTCAACACTCTCTGATCTCTGATATGGAATTCTAATTTTTGAATATGCTTTTTAACTTAAAATTTTGCTATGTCTCTCCTAATCTCTAGCACATCTACCAGTTTTGGGGAAAAGCAACAAGTTGCATATAATACTCAATGCCAATAACTGGATGCATTGTTTTTCTTTTTTTTTACTTCAGAAAACACGTTTGTTAATTCACATTATCCTTTATATCAACTTCTCATGTTAATAGCATCAGAAGTATTCCTGGATTTGTCAGTCATTTTTACAGGTTTAGAGTTATAATTCAAGGGGCCATGGTAATCAACAAATGCAAAAATAGCATACTTTCTGCATAAAACTCTGAAAAATTGGTATTACCTAACTGCAAATATCTTATAAGGTGTTGTCATGGGTTCATGCCTTCATGATGTCATAGCAAGTGTTTTCATACTGCTGTAGAGGGTTAAGGCTATGAGTTGTAGTTCCTTTGAGACAGAGTTTGATTCCATCGGCCTTCATTGTCCTTACCCAGACATTGTTCCCAGGTCATCCCTAAAAAGGTACTAAGTGCCCAGCGGATTACCTAGTTAACAACTGGATATTATTATTATTATTATTATTATTATTATTATTATTATCAAAATAATTAAATGCAAGGAAATACACTTTTTGCATTAAACACTGTATAATCTGGTACTGCACAGGTTAAAGATATAGCTTAGCTTGCCTGCTAAGTTAACACCTATTTCTAAAAGCTATGTATTTACATTTGCTATGGAAAGCGCAGCAAGACATTTTAATGTTTTGTGCCCATTGATAAACATAATAGGCACAAAGAGACTATGGTAATCAAACCTTGGATTGCATAAAAGTCCATTAACAGCTCCTAGCCTTAATTCTCTATGAGTTAGCATGCATTTTTTTCATAAAAAAATCTGTAACTGTAATGAGTGTCATTATTTACTGAATGTAATCCACCACCTTTTCTCAAAAACATCATAAGTTTAGGAGGGGCAGGAAAACATTTTTTGGCAAAAATCAGAGATGTCAATGAAAATCAGGGGCAGGTGAGTAGCACCACAGTGAGGAGTTAATTCACAACAGCAGCAATTTGATCCAAATTGATGGCATGGTGCTTCTTAAAGCACTGATATGCCCTCAGAGGTGCAGCATGGTTACTGTGGAGGTGGCAATTTGAGGGTTACAAAATGGCTATAGTTTAGAAACTCAGTGTTATGTAATAGGTAGTGTGCATAATTGCAGTCCGGTAAAATGTATCCTATACTTAGTTTATGTCATTGCCTGAGTCTTGCTTCCACTGCATTCTGAATGGGATTGCAAACAGAGATGCTCTGAAAAAAATTCAGATTTTTCAGTAGCTTTTCTTTCTAGATAGATAAGCATTCAGATATCGAAATAGCTTTAATTAATTCAAAATAAATAAGGTCTCTCTCTCTCTCGCTCAATGTTCATTTATTAGCTTATTTATTTTGTTGATCATCATGTTTCTGCTTTAGGTAAGAAGTCTTTTATCTGAATGAGTTAATCTCCAAAGGACTATCCTCAGGACCCCAAGAAGTCATTCTTACTCTGCACTCATCCTTTAGCAGACCATGATCAAATACAATGCTCCCTTTTATATATACAAATCCAATAATATTGTTGTACTGTAAAGGCTCCAAAGGTTTCTAACCAAGATGATTAAAGAACTTAAATCCTTCAACTGTTCCAACTTTTTCAAAGTGACCACTGGCTTGCTTCTCAAGCCATAATAGACCCAGTCCTATTTTTATCACAATACCAGGCTCTACAAACACCTACACTAGGAACCTAAATCTACACTAACAAATAAACAAGACTCTCTGGAGGGACAGGCTCCTTTCTGGTCAAAGTACTACTTTGGCTGATTCTGCGATACATTGCTTTTTACTTCAATTGCATCAGTGGAGCTACATTTATTATTTTTTATAAACTTACATTTGCATCAAAAATATGCTAAGCAGCTCTCCAGTTATATCCTGATCCTGATTCGGGGTCATCTGGTGGCACCTTCTGATGATGTCATAAAAGGGGCAAACATATTGCCGTTCACTACCTCCATCAGGGAATCTCATTACCTGATTTCAGCATAGTCAGAATTTACCAGAGGAGTAAGTGGGGTCACTGAGTATGAATGATGTTATCTGGAGCAGCAGCCCCACCTCTGTATCAGACCTGGCATTGCCAGAAGGGAGTCATATATGGTATACAAGTGAAACTGCATGGCCATAAGGCAGTTAGCTCAAGCGCTCCACCTGTAGGGCAGCACAGCCATCACACTTGCAGTCTCCCTATCTACAATGAGGTATGACTCGTAGTGCCACTTTCTCACCTGGGAATTGTCTATTTTTAAAACAGGACACTGTGAGCATTCCCCACAGGACTTTGGAGGATGATTTGCTGTACGCCAAACTTTACATATCAGCAATTCCAATCTCTATACCAACTCCAGGAACCTGTAGTACCTGCATATGGAACTTGGTACTGCAGGTAGTGTGGTTTCCAACCAGATAATGCTTGCAGTACTTAGTCCCACATACATGTGAACCTTCTGCCTTGCTGAGAAGCCAGTTACATTCAATGAACAGTTTCTTTTACAGTACTAATTATTTATTACAGTATTTATCTGTGTTATTACACTCTATGCCAAGCACAATACACTTTACTAGGAGTCTAAATCCTGTTCCTGTTCCATTTTGCTTTTGTTCTTTTTTAGTTGAATATAAATTTATTTACTTAGATATTGCTACTGTCTGCTTGACTGATTGAATAACTGATTGAGTGTTCTGTAGTCTATTTCAACTTTATGAGTTGAAATCTGCTGCAGACTACAGAATTCATGCCTATCTACTTCAAGATGTTTGTCCATGTATTGTTTCATCAGAAGGCAGGATCACATGACTAGGAATTAGTAACTACATGGGCAGCTACTCAATTTGCAGGAAATGCAGATATGTTTGTTAAACTTAATAAATATAGTTCCAATGAACAAACGTAAGTAAAACCTGCTTATTTTACAACTGGAAAGCTAACTCTACATGACAAGAACATAATTACAGCTAAAAATAAAACAGTATAAAAACAACTTTGTACATGATCTTTAAATGTATATGTGGGCTAGATATCGGATTGTCCCTGTGGTTGCTTGCTCAGTATTGTTCCTAGGTTTGTATGAATAAATATGACTTCTATTTTAGTCAACATAATATTAATAACAACAAAAATGATCTCAATATGAAAGGCCTGTGATCTCAGTTTATGTGTAGATTTTGTACAACACAATCTTACTATTATTATTATTTTATTGTTACTGTATTATTAATTTATCATTTCTAATCTATTAAAGACAATGCAGGGTTCTAATGTCAGCAAAGGTAAGAGTGATAAATACTTATTCTCACTGAGTGATTACTGGCACGATTTTTGATACTGGGGATATCTGTATTATATTTATTTACTGCACCTATTTACATTTTGTTGACTGGATTAGTCCTACTAAGCCATCATCATCATCATCACCCCCTTTTTCCCATTTACTACATGGGTTGGGGTGCTGTGTCACTTGTCACCATCTCTCCCTATTCAATGCCACCCTCCTACCTTCTTCACCACTCATGCCTGACTGTCACAGGTCTTCTGTCACACAATCCATCCACCTCTTTGCTGGATGCCTTTATTTCCTCTTGCTTTCTTCCTGTTTGTCCCAAATCTTCTTCACCAGATTGCCTTCTGCTTTCCTGAACATGTGCCCAAATCACCATAAACTGTTCTCTTTGGCTTCTGCTCTTATGTCCAACTCCTTTCTGCATATGTAAGTATCTGTCTCTCTTTCTTAACCATTTGTTGGCTAGCATCAAGCCATTTACCAGACAGAAGTCTAGAATGGCCTCTCCTTTATTCCCGTTGCCCCCCCCCCACATGTGGACCCAGGCAGTCCTCATATCCTGTTCTGTCTGTCCTGATATGTGCATTCAGGTCACTGATTATCAACACCAGTTCCTATTGCCCTGCTTTATCTAGTAGGTCCTGCAATGCCCTGCTTTATCTAGTAGGTCCTGCAACTACTGTCTGAATGCACTGTTTTCCTCACTATCACAACTTTGGCTTCTAAAGCCTCTCACTCACCACAATTCCCATACCATTTCTAGCCTGCCTCTGGATTAGTAGACTTTGCATCACAAGTGGCTTTTCTGCACTGCCTTTCCACCTTGTCTCCTGGATATATGTCCAGCCCCTCCTTACCATCATTTCATCCACTTCCAAGCTGCGTCTTGTCAGTGAACCTACACTGAGTGTGGCAATTCTTATTTAATGTTTAGGAGGTTGATTGGTTTTACATCTAGCTTTCACTCAACAGACCTATCCCAGGTAACCCACGCAAGGCAGTGGACATGTTACGTAGCTTATTGACCCAGGACTGCTGGGCTTTATGGCAGGCACACACTGGTCAACAGGGGCACATATCCTCCCCAATGTTAGCATAGGTCCCTGTCATGGGATAGAGTAGGCCAGATTCTCAACCCATTTTTGGTGATATTAGTCAACACGACCAGATGACCTAGAGACATATTTTTACACCATTGAGTGGCTAGCCCTGCTAAAGAATGAAACAGTACAAAAACACCTTTGTACATGGTCTTTAAAGGTAAACTTGGCTAGATATCTAAAGTCCATGTGGTTGCTTGCCCAGTATTGTTCCTCTGTTTGTACAAATGCAGTCTATGATTCAAGTTTTCCTATATTGAGGATACTCTGCATCACAGTAGATGTCCACAGCAGTTGATCTAAACAACTCTTCCCCTATAGGGCACCATCTAAAGTCTCTGCTCCTGCTCACAGCTCCTTTCTTAGGTGAGTTTGAGATGCAAACACTCAGTATGTTTTTCAGAGTTGGGAGAAAATCCACAGACACAGGAAAGAACATGCAAGTTCAAACAGGCATTGTTCAGATGTCAAGATTAAACTTTGTAGCTTTTGCATGGGAGGTGAAGACATTAACCATTATGCTAACTGGTCTCTTTTCTGGAGAGACCTGATGTGGTATTCTTATTATCCAGGAGAAATTTGACCATGGTACCAGGGAACTTCCCCTACTCTTTATTGTTGTGAGTGGGACTTATTTTGCAGGAGCACTTTGTTTCCATTCCAGGTGCAGAGGCGGCCCAGTGGAAATGTTGATTATGGAGTAGTGAAAGAAATGAAGCAGAAACCAAATATTGAGACTGGAGAATGTGGGCAGGATTCTGAGGAAATATGAGGAAATATTCCAAAGAAACCTGTTTGATGGAGATGAGTCAGCAAATGATGGATGTACAGTTACAACCATCTAGTCTGGAGAGTTGAGGGATGATTTATTTAAAGAAATGGTGGTGCAGAGTGGACCAGAAAATGAAGGAGATGCATCCTGGGGAGATACGTTATGGACAAAATACAAATGGAGAATGCAGATACAATCCTGAAGAACAGTGGTGAGATGGGAAAAAACATATGCAGAGAAAGTGAAAGAAGGCAAAAGTGGAGTAGCAGAAAAGAAGGCAGAAGAAAATGAAAATGTAAGTATGTGGCAAGGATTCAAAGTCAAGAAGACAAAGAAATGGACAGGTATAAAGTGTGGAACAATGACATTATCAAATCACAGAACATTCAGTTTATAGAAAATAACATCATTTTCCTTCAGAGAAGGTAGAAAGGAGAGGCAGGCTAAAAGCAAGAAATCTAAACTAAACTTGGAAGGATTAAAAAACATTACTGTAAAGAAAAAGAGAAGAAAGAATGAAGTTAACACAACACGGCTCAGACTGTAAAAATACAAAGACAGCTAGGTAAGAATTGTTATGCTTACTAATAAAATAAGCAGTGAAAACACTGAGATTAATAAGACTAATGGCAATGAAGATCATGCTTTTGTAACAATTCAAAGAGCAGAAATTACTGAATTAGAAATGGGTGGTTCATCAGATCTAATTAGAAACAACACACTACTAATCTGAGAAATAATTATTAGAAGAGCTGATACTTACATGTACAGAGAGGAAAACATACACTGAACAGTGTTATGCTTGCCAGGAGCAAAGATAATGGATGTGAGAAGGACCTTAGAATGCCTTAATGTAAGGAAGTATGGTGCTGTTTTTATTCATGTTGGTTCAAATGATCTCGTCTTCAAGGACTCCACTGTTTGTTAGTAGGGAACTTAGAGCCCTCTTAGACAGCATAGCTTGCACAAGTATTACAGCATATTTTTCAAAAATCACATATACAAAGCAAAGTCACCAGGGCTGGATCCAGCGTTAGGTGACATAAGTATCTGCCTAGGTCCCAGTACTGGCTGGGGGCCCAGCCATACAACATTCATTTTAAACTTGTTTCCCTACAACATTTAAAAAATGTTTTCCTTGGCTTGGCATCTGAATAAATACTAATGCTTTAAGACTTCCTGCTTGACATGTAACAGCTCTAGACTCTGTCATTGGCAGATGCTTTCAGGTGTTAAGACAGTGAGACTACAGCTGGTGTGCATGGTGAATAAAAAACTGTCCAGGCACTTGAGTGAGATTTAATCTTGCCACAGAACAGGCAGGTGCTTGTATTAAATACACAGAAATGGAGTTTTTTCATGTTTGTGCAACACTAGGAACAATAGAGCAGAGAAATGGAATTTATTTTGTTTAGCAGTAAGAACTATCAGCAGGTAGAGCTGGTAAAACTTTACCGGTGTGTGTATCTCTGGGTGTCTGAGCTTGTGTGTGTGTGTGTGTGCATGTGTGTGTGTGTGTGTGCGCGTGTGTATATGTGTGTGTGTGTGTGTGCGTGTGTGTATGTGTGTGCGTGTGTGTGTGTGTGTGTGTGTGTGTAAAATGCCCCACCTAGAGAGGGCTACTAAGTGACAGAGTCAAACAGACCCAAATTCTGTACCTTGGCTAGAGGACGCAAGAGGCCTTAATCCTTCACACCAACTACCAGGCATCCATTAACTTTTTATTCCCTTTGGTAAATCACTGAGGGTTACAGTCAGTCAATGTCAGTCATTACAGTTTCACAGTTTTTGTCTTTCACAGCATACATGCTGATGCAAAACCTGTTGTTCTAAAAACTTTTTAGGTTATTCAGAGTAGTCTTCTTTTATTTGTCTCTAATCTTGCATAACATCTCTGATTTTGCCACATATTTATGCCCTGTCCTTGAGCAATTTACTTAACCAGACAGTGCTTTGGGGCAATTGGAAATTTGGGCTAGGCTCTTCAAGGGTCCCTTGGACTGCAAGGCCTAGTAACAAAAACGTATGAACCACTGTAGTTATGTTGTAAAAGTAGGAAATGGATTACAGTAAACAAGAGCATCATCACATGAGCCACGTTGTTTGGATGTGATCCTTGGTTTCCTTAATATTGACAGTGTGTTTATTATTTACACTGGGCAGCATGAAGTCTAGGAGTTTAATATTAATATTTTAACTATGAATACATTTTTAATTGAACTTGTTTTTGCAGACACACAGGTGTGAAATGCACTGTTTGGGCTTCAACAGTTTGAATAGCACCTACTACAGATAAATAATGCAGTGAGCTTCCTGTAGTACATGGTTTGATTCCCAAGTCTTCATTTATCTTCTGTATGACTGTCAAATTACTTTACCAGACAGTACTCCTGGGTTGTTGCTGAAAGGGATATTTCTGTCCAGTGGGCTTTGCTACGCAGTTAATAAATATGTTATTCACTTGCCTTTTGAATTCCTGCACTGTTTACATAGATGTTAATTATTACTTTATGTTTTTTAAATATGAATCACAGCACATGTATTGTAGTTTAGTGACTTGCTAGATATATTTCATTAAATATGAGTTAAGTTTCAGAGCAAGAGAAGTTTACGGTTTCTCATGCTAATTCTGTTTTCAGTGTGAGCATTTTCTTTAGTTTAGAAAATAGTTGTCAGTTTTTTCTGTACAATTTGAAATAAAAGTTTTCAATGAAATCCGAATGTCTGCAATAGCTGTAAATGTAAAAAAGAAAATAGTCTGCACACTGACAAGTTTGATCAGTGTTTATGGTAACTGGGGAAGAGACAGACAAGTAGTGGGATACTGGTATAGCTGGCAGGAGCCTGATTCATTACCCTGCATAGAGCTCCATTTGCATATGATCCAAGTTTGACTCTGGACATGTATGCTGCAAGAATACAACATTATTCGCCATTCAAGTAGGTTAGACTTGTAGTGAGTGATGACAGAAGGGATAGCTATTCCTGGTGACAGAGAAAACAACAGGAGGTCAAAAATGAGATATAGGTGCCCTACAAGAATGGAAGCCCCCCACCCCCCATAAAATGTTTGCTACACGTAGCAATATTTCTGATTTTGTATGACTTGTGGACTTGTGGATTGGTGAATAAAATATGTTGCTTCATTTATAGTGTCTTTAAATGTTTTGATTTATTCATTCTGCTAATTAATGAATTATTTCATTAATAAGCCTGGATTGTGTAATATAACCATGTTACATTTTAGTAATATATTTTTGCAGTACCTTCTGTACAGACTAGAGCAACTGCAAAGGGGTTAACATTTGTCATAGTCTTCATTATTTGGAATGATGATCATATTGTAAAAGATTTAATCATTTAGAAAAAAAAAACTGTTACTCTGGTAGTTAGTGCAGACGACTAAAGCTCCAGCATATTAATAAACTGCTCCCTGTGCAAAGAGTGCAGGGTTTGAATCTTTCTACTTTCATTTAGCTACTGTGCGACATTGAGTAAGTCACTTAACCAGAATAGCTGATGTAGTTCAGGAAATGTTATGGCAACATCACCAGTAGACCGCTTTTTAATTTAGCATGGGCAATTTATTCTCCAAGCGCAGTAGTCACAACATTTGTAGGAGAAGGACTGAAATGCAAAGGCATTTGCCAGCAGCAACCATCAAAAACTTGGTCTCTTCTACAGAATTAGCCCATTTTTAACTGAAGAAGCAAAGTTAAGTATAGCCACAGCATACCTATTTAGAACCCTTCTGTATGGGGCCCCCATACTTATCATACCACAAACTACCCAATTGAGCCTACTAGAACAGTAAACATATAAAACTGTAAAATCTGCATACAGGTTACATTACTGCTTAGCTCTAAAAAACATCTTCTCTGGTTAGACTCTCTCACTGCTTGTATTACTTTCAGCTGAATATGAAGCCACAACCCCCAAAAATGTCCATAATTAGCCAATATTCTTACGCAGTATATTTTAAAGAGAACCCCATGATCAAGTGATAAAGATTAGGTGTTACAAAATCAACTAGCTCATCACAAGACCCTCTGTTCTCATGTCATATCTCAAAAATGTGAAATGCCATTTTATACCCTATAACAGCAGACTCTTCACACAAAATCCTAAAAATGCATCCAATAGATAATGAGACTTGCTCTTGCTCCACCCCATTCTAAAATACTATTTCTTGTCATTTAATCCTACATTAACTCTTCCAGGTTTTCTTTTAACCCCAGCTGATATGCTATACTTTCTTACTCATTATTACATCATCTCCTCTGGCTGTTTTATATCCGGGCTCCCACCTATCATATTCTGCTTGAGATCTATAATCTATCTCTTTCACAATGTAAGGCTTAGTCAAATTGTTATCTCTATTGTTACACTTTGCCAAATGTATAATCCTTATATGTATTTATGAATTGTTGAATTTTCTGTTTATTTTCTGCTGTACAACTGTTTGAAAATTGTATTGTAAAATCTTATTTATTGTTTTGTGTAAGTTCATGTGGAGCTTTTCTTGCTGGGCCTCCACTGAAAAGGGGCTCTGCCCATTCGTACCATTCAGGTAAACAAATGTAAATAAATACACAGTTCTGTTCAATGTGGAATTTTTTAGATGATTTTTACTTTTACACAGATTGTGCATATTAATTTAACAATATATTATTAGGTGGTTAATGGTGGTGCTGCGGTAGCGTTGTCGCCTCATAGCAAGACGTTGTCCCGTTCGATTCTCAGCTACAGCATCTTCTGTGTGGAGGCATATGTGAATGAGGCGTGCCTTCGTTGAAGGTTGTGCATCAGGGCTGGTAACCCGGTACGTAAAAATCCACTACCAATCATTAGCGGACTGGAGTTCCGCTGTGGCGACCCCTAACCGGGAAAAGCCAAACGACCCCTAACTGGGAAAAGCCAAAAGACACAAACATTATTAGGTGGTTAATATTCCTTACGCTCTCATAAATACGCTTGTATTTAAACTATGCTACACCTGTCTGGATCTTATGGTATTATGCTAGGGTGTTTACACAAGTTCATGTAGTTAATTCAAAGCTGCCAATAAAGTGCATGTAATTTATTTCTTCATAACAATAGGGATGTACATAGTCAGTAAAGGGGCTATAACTGCTGGTGGTATGGCATGGTTCTCTATTGTTAAAAGTACCCTATGCTCTTATCATCGGGTCATTTTTAAACCGTCTTTAATCTGGCTTTGCAGGACTAGTGAGCTTTATACAATACATATATATATATTATTTTTTTAACACAGATATCGGAGAAGAATGCAGTCAAAAGTGGAGCTAAGTGCTAGGCTTGGGGGATGTCAGCACATAAAAATGAGTGACCCCGCTGAGCTGATAAGGTTAAGAAGTCATTAGTCTGTCTTTGAAGGACTAGTATGCATTTGCATAAATCAAATTGGAAAACTTTGCTGTGGCCATTTTTATAATAAAACAGACATGATGTGCACACAGTCAATTTTATGGCTATAATTTTTGAATACAGATGTATGGCTATAATTTTTGAATACAGATGTTGTTGAATTGTAATAACAACAGTTTAAATTTCCTTTTATGACTGAAATGTTCTGAAAAGGGTACTTTTGTCATTTTGTTTCACTGCTTACTGGAATGGGCTCAAAACTAGACATTTAAAGCATATTACAAAAAATGTTGATGTCACAAACAAGAAATATAATTTAAAACAACAAAAGATGTGAATCAAAGAACACATGAATTTGTGCATGGTCCTAAAAATGTGTCCAGGGGGCCCATAGGTTAGAAAACAACCCTGGCACTAAGGTACATTTAATCTATCACTGGCCAGATGCATTTTCAATGAATGTGATTTTCAAGGGAACAGAAGTTTGCCATTGCTCATGCCAAGTCTCTTTTCAATGTGCAGCTGTTTTGTTTAGCAAATGGCCATCAGTATCGTGCTATAAAATTTTAAATAAATGTTTTAAATTAAATCCAAACGTCTATAATCATTGTAAAAGTAAAGAAGAAGACAGTATGCACACTGATAGGTTTGATCAGTGTTTACGGTAATTGGGAAGAGAGAGACAAGTAATGGGACACTGGGGTGTCAGCTACTGGGGCCCTGGTCCACTACCCTGCCTAGGGCCCCATCTGACCATGATCCAACGAAGGACCCAAGGTGGTATTTATACAAACTAGCTTGACCAAGATGCCATAGAATTCTCCTACTCTTTTCAATAAAAAAGACACTTTATTCAGCTGCTTATATTTTCTAATTTGTGTTTCTTTCTACTACTCTGTTACTTCATCTTGCTTTGCTTTTTTCCTGCTACTTGCTGCCTGTTCTCTAAAGTGTTCAGCTACATCTTTTATTACTGCTTGTTTATAATCTGTCTAAATTGTTAGGTGTTATTCTTAAGTGTTATTCTAAGCTCTTAGTTTTGGTTTAAACACTTGGGCTTTAGGCCCACCCCTTAGCTCTCCTTGGCCTTTCTCCCTCAGAGTCTGATAAATATGGATGGACAATTTCCTACAGCTTTTCCTGCCAGTCTGGTTAATATGGGCATCCTGAGACAGTGTAGCAACTGCCTCATTGTGAGAGATGCAGTTACATTAGGAACCTAGGGTCCAAGCTCTCTCCCCCTCAAGCCAGTATATCTGGCACCGAAAAGGTTGCCAACACAATCATTACACCTCAAACACCATCCACACCTACACAACACACACCTACATATGCGGAAGTCCTCCACATAAACATATCCAAACAAAGGAGACCTTCAAAGCAAAAACACATGCGATCTCCACAGCCCTCCACACCACATACCATGCATAGTCCACACACCTTTGCCTCACAGCCACAAAGGCTTCACCATAAACCCAACATATTAGTCATAGGAGACTCCATTGTGAGACACAGAGATGTGCCTCTCACCAGGTTGGATAAGGAGAAAGTCACAATTAGCTGTCTATCAGTTGCCAGAATCCACCATATCACATACGCACTCAAGTCTCTCAACAACAGGTACTGTTATAACTCAGTCATAGTCCATGTTGGTGTGAATGACCTGAGACGTACCTCCCTGGACTATATAAGAGAGACATGATTGAGCTCACTGATTATGTGTCCCAGGCAGGTATGTCCCTAGCCTCAACAACAAATAGGCAAAACTGAAACTAAATGCAGGAAGCTATTAGAGAACATATTCATAGAAAAGATGATTCTGAACATTATCAACTTACTATATGGTAGTAAAAAAAGGGGAAGTTTGTGCATATTTACATTCTTGTTACCACAACATGAAGATTATGATAAATATATAGAAAACAAGTATATACAGGACATCCATGGTCACAAACAAAAAAAGAGGTAAGCGGACACAAAATCAGTAGCTAGAAAATAACATAAACAGAAACATACTAAAATAATATGTCAATTATGGTATATAGAAAATATTATTAAAAAGTTTTTTCAAATAATGGAAAGTAAATGTTTTATTTGGGAATTTTAGACATGCATTTACGTCTCGTCTATGTTGTGGGTGTTTTGTGTGAATTCTGCTTCAGCACACTATTATGTGTATATATAACGAAGTGCATACTATGTTTGTTTAGAAACTGTTTATGTACCAGCATGAAAGCAGCGTACTTTGTTTAGAGTGTATTTTACACATGAAAGTAGCTTTTGCTTTTCATTGCATTTGTGACGTTTTGCTCAACCAATAGGAGGATGGGTAATGTTTTAAAAGTAGCTGTTTGAATTGTTTTATTGTTGTACAGTCTGAAGAAGCCGAATGGCGAAAGCGCTCACTGTTATTAAAAGAATTACTGCTCCACATTGCTATTGTTAGCGTGGTGATTTACTTGGATATTTTGGAAACGAAGAGTGGTTTTAGTGAAAGGCTTTCCTTTCACAAGTCTTATATTACTTGTGGACCATTTGTTGGTGTATACTATTTTAAGGATTTGGATTTGGCCCTCCTACACCAGCACCTGCTGCTACTTGAAATACACAGTTCTGTTCAATGTGGAATTTTTTAGATGATTTTTACTTTTACACAGATTGTGCATATTGATTTAACAATATATTATTAGGTGGTTAATGGTGGTGCTGCGGTAGCATTGTCGCCTCTTAGCAAGACGTTGTCCCATTCGATTCTCAGCTACAGCATCTTCTGTGTGGAGGCATACGTGAATGAGGCGTGCCTTCGTTGAAGGTTGTGCATCAGGGCTGGTAACCCAGTACGTAAAAATCCACTACCAATCATTAGCGGACTGGAGTTCCGCTGTGGCGACCCCTAACTGGGAAAAGCCAAAAGACACAAACATTATTAGGTGGTTAATATTCCTTATGCTCTCATAAATACGCTTGTATTTAAACTATGCTACACCTGTCTGGATCTTATGGTATTATGCTAGGGTGTTTACACAAGTTCATGTAGTTAATTCAAAGCTGCCAATAAAGTGCATGTAATTTATTTCTTCATAACAATAGGGATGTACATAGTCAGCAAAGGGGCTATAACTGCTGGTGGTATGGCATGGTTCTCTATTGTTAAAAGTACCCTATGCTCTTATCATCGGGTCATTTTTAAACAGTCTTTAATCTGGCTTTGCAGGACTAGTGAGCTTTATACAATACATATATATATATATATATATATATATATATATATATATATATATATATATATATATATATATATATATATATTATTTTTTTAACACAGATATCGGAGAAGAATGCAGTCAAAAGTGGAGCTAAGTGCTAGGCTTGGGAGATGTCAGCACATAAAAATGAGTGACCCCGCTGAGCTGATAAGGTTAAGAAGTCATTAGTCTGTCTTTGAAGGACTAGTATGCATTTGCATAAATCAAATTGGAAAACTTTGCTGTGGCCATTTTTATAATAAAACAGACATGATGTGCACACAGTCAATTTTATGGCTATAATTTTTGAATACAGATGTATGGCTATAATATTTGAATACAGATGTTGTTGAATTGTAATAACAACAGTTTAAGTTTCCTTTTATGACTGAAATGTTCTGAAAAGGGTACTTTTGTCATTTTGTTTCACTGCTTACTGGAATGGGCTCAAAACTAGACATTTAAAGCATATTACAAAAAATGTTGATGTCACAAACAAGAAATATAATTTAAAACAACAAAAGATGTGAATCAAAGAACACATGAATTTGTGCATGGTCCTAAAAATGTGTCCAGGGGGCCCATATGTTAGAAAACAACCCTGGCACTAAGGTACATTTAATCTATCACTGGCCAGATGCATTTTCAATGAATGTGATTTTCAAGGGAACAGAAGTTTGCCATTGCTCATGCCAAGTCTCTTTTTAATGTGCAGCTGTTTTGTTTAGCAAATGGCCATCAGTATCGTGCTATAAAATTTTAAATAAATGTTTTAAATTAAATCCAAACGTCTATAATCATTGTAAAAGTAAAGAAGAAGACAGTATGCACACTGATAGGAAGAGAGAGACAAGTAATGGGACACTGGGGTGTCAGCTACTGGGGCCCTGGTCCACTACCCTGCCTAGGGCCCCATCTGACCATGATCCAACGAAGGACCCAAGGTGGTATTTATACAAACTAGCTTGACCAAGATGCCATAGAATTCTCCTACTGTTTTCAATAAAAAAGACACTTTATTCAGCTGCTTATATTTTCTAATTTGTGTTTCTTTCTACTACTCTGTTACTTCATCTTGCTTTGCTTTTTTCCTGCTACTTGCTGCCTGTTCTCTAAAGTGTTCAGCTACATCTTTTATTACTGCTTGTTTATAATCTGTCTAAATTGTTAGGTGTTATTCTTAAGTGTTATTCTAAGCTCTTAGTTTTGGTTTAAGCACTTGGGCTTTAGGCCCTCCCCTTAGCTCTCCTTGGCCTTTCTCCCTCAGAGTCTGATAAATATGGATGGACAATTTCCTACAGTTTTTCCTGCCAGTCTGGTTAATATGGGCATCCTGAGACAGTGTAGCAACTGCCTAATTGTGAGAGATGCAGTTACATTAGGAACCTAGAGTCCAAGCTCTCTCCCCCTCAAGCCAGTATATCTGGCACCGAAAAGGTTGCCAACACAATCATTACACCTCAAACACCATCCACACCTACACAACACACACCTACATATGCGGAAGTCCTCCACATAAACATATCCAAACAAAGGAGACCTTCAAAGCAAAAACACATGCGATCTCTACAGCCCTCCACACCACATACCATGCATAGTCCACACACCTTTGCCTCACAGCCACAAAGGCTTCACCATAAACCCAACATATTAGTCATAGGAGACTCCATTGTGAGACACAGAGATGTGCCTCTCACCAGGTTGGATAAGGAGAAAGTCACAATTAGCTGTCTATCAGTTGCCAGAATCCACCATATCACATACGCACTCAAGTCTCTCAACAACAGGTACTGTTATAACTCAGTCATAATCCATGTTGGTGTGAATGACCTGAGACGTACCTCCCTGGACTATATAAAGAGAGACATGATTGAGCTCACTGATTATGTGTCCCAAGCAGGTATGTCCCTAGCCTTAAGCAGCATTCTGCTGTCACCCAGAATGATGCATCAATACGAACAGAAAATTATTGGCTTTAACAATTGGCTCAGTTTCTGGTGTCATTCCAGTGGGATCCAGTACCTGACAGTATGGAAAGATATGATCAACAAACCACGATGCTTTGACAGAGATGGCTTGCATCCTTCTCACCTGAGCTTCAGGCTTCTAGCAAAGGCTCTTGCCTCCCCTATAGTGCCTTGTTTAGGAAAAGCGATGAGGTTAAAACTACCAACAGAAAAATTTTAACAAAACACAAATTAGAAGTCATGCTGCTAAATGCTAGGAATCTAAACATGAAACTGCACTCAGTGCAAGCATTCCTAACTCTGGAAAATGCTGACATCTGTGCAGTCACAGAGATGTGACTCAAAGCTGCGGACAGCACCCCGGCCTTACCTGGTTACTCATCCTATCATACATTCAGACCCCAAACTGTGGGCAGTAAAGCCAAAGAAGGTGGAGTTTTTATATACATTAAAGACATACACACCTCCAGGCTGGTCAAACAGTATGACACACAGGAGACACTCCGGGTGCAATTAACCACTGACAAGACCCCTATTCAAATCATAGTTAGCTACCGGCCTCCAAATCTGACTCAAAATGCCCAATCTGCCTATTTGGACCTGTTCGACTCTATCAAGATTCAACCCTTTACTCTGATCCTGGGTGACTTTAACTTCCCAAACATAGATTGGATGAACTACTTATGCCAGAACAGAAACACCCAAAGATTCCTTGATTTTGTTAATGCAAATGCCTGGAGCAGCTAGTGATACCCCCACAAGAGGTGATAATATCTTGGACTTGGTATTAACCAACATGAGTAACCACTGCAGCATCCCTATAGTATCATCCTCTCTGGTAAGATCCGATCACAAAGTGGTCACTTTTGAAGTCACCATCTCCCCCAACCCCTCTCTAGTGAGGATCAGACATAAAAACTTCTCCAAAGCTGATTACAGTCTCCTGAGGGATGGCATAAACAGCTCCACAGCCCCCTCCCCCCTGTAGGAACTGGCACCAGTATTCAAAACTACAACAAAGCACTATACGAGTATTTATATAGATGCATGGAATCAGGAATACCCGACTGGACTAAATCATCCTCCGCAAGGAAGAGTAAACCTGTCTGGTGGACATCTGCAATAAATAAACTCTATAAGAAAAGGAAAAAATTGCTGTTCAAGACCATGAAGGAGCAGGTGCCCAACTGGAAGCAATGTCTCCTTAGCCTGAGCAAGCAAATAAGAACACTAGTGAAATCCTGCAAAGCAAACTTCGAGACCAAATTGGCCACCTCTACTAGAGACAATCATAAGGCCTTCTTCTTCACATATGTCCGCAAACTCAAAGGAAGCACCCAGATCTGTTCAGAACTGGTGGTCAAGGACACCACATATACAAATGCTGTAGATATAGCAAACTTGCTGGCTGACAGATTCAGTGAAAACTTTACCTCTCTATGCCCCCCATCAGTAAATCAGGACAACCCCAGTACTTTCCCCCTTCCCCTTATATCTAGGGAACAGGTCATCACTGCTGTCTCAAAGGCAAAAAATGTAGCCTCCATGGGACCCGATAACATCCCAGGCTGCATCCTGCGTGAACTCAGGCAGGAACTTGCAGTACCATTAGGCACCATATTCACCCAAAGCCTGAGTACTGGTTTCATCCCAGCTGAGTGGAGGACAGCCACTGTCACCCCTTTTCACAAAGGTAGACCATCCACCAATCCAGGAAATTATAGACGCATCAGCCTAACTAGCTTTATCTGCAAGGCCATGGAATGGATTATCATGGACCTCATTAGCAAGGACATTGGCAACATCCAAACACTTGATCCCACACAGTTTGGCTTTGTCAAGGGGAGGTCATGTCTGCTAAATTTGGTCGACTTCTTTGAGACAGTCACCAAAGCCATGGACGAGGAGAAGATGGTGCACACCACCTACCTTGAACTGGCCAAAGCCTTTAACACTATTCCCCACTTGGGCATAATAGATAAACTCGCTCAACTAGGCATTAATCCATATATTACCAGATGGGTAGCAAACTGGCTCACTGATAGAACCCACGTAGTCAAAATAGGGAAAGCCACCTCAAGCAGTAGACCCTTAACAAGTGGCGTACCCCAGAGTTTGGTCTTGGGATCTCTGTTATTTGGGATATACTTTTCTGAGATGCAGGCCAAAACCAGTGGGCTATGGCTGACCAGGTTTGCAGATGACTGCAAGCTGGGTGCTGTCATCAGTTCCCCTAGTGATGTGGACACCCTCCAAGATGGTCTCACTCAGACAAATGACTGGTGCCAGAAACATGGCCTCAAGCTGAATATCAAAAAATGCATCATCATCCCCTTTGGGGAGAGTGACTTCCACACAAATTATCACATTAATAACAATGTCATAAGCATGCAATCAGTTGTGATGGATTTGGGCACCCAGGTTGATAGCAACCTGACTTTAGACCACCATGTTGCTTCCATTGTATGGAAAGCCTTCTACATGGCCCATCTCAGAAGTAAGGGTATCTCATTCAGGGAAAAGGAGGTCATGACATCCCTGTATTCTTCCCTTACAAGGCCCATTATTGAGTACAATGCCACTTTCTGCATGTACCTCACAAAGCACATGCAGCAGCTGGAGAGACCACAGAAGTTCCTCACCAGGAGAATCCAGGGCCTCAAACATCTACCACACACGATAGACTAAAAGCCCTATGCCCTCTATTCAGTTTCATACAGACTCCTCAGAGGTGACCTCTGTCTGGCAAACAAGGTAATGATGGACCCCACCTTGATGGGACTGCTGCCTATCCGCAAATTAAGCTCCACTCGAGTAACCTGCATGCTTTGCCTCAACCTGGTCTGTGACATCAACAAGACTCGTTGGCGGGACAGATTTGTGTCCCAGAGACTCCCCCATTTATGGAATAGACTCCCTCTCCACATCAAGCAGAGTATCTTTTTACCCCTTTTTAGGCGCAACCTGGATAACTGGATGGGAAAAAGAAAATATACCTCTGGGGATTCCACCTGTGTCCCTGCTAGACAAGGGCATCGGTTGCTGATTTTCTAAACATGGGCTAAACTCTTGGCTAGGCTTATAAGAGCCTCAAGGCCAATAGACTAGTAACATCCTATGATCCCATAATCCTATATCCTATGAAGTCCACCAACCTGAGCTACCAACTCAGGCAGTTAATTTAAGACATTATCTGAAGGACAGCTCATCAAGAATGCAGCACAACCCCTACCCCAGAGAGACACACATAATATTGCACTGCCCTGTCATCATTACTGCAGCATGAATTCTAGTGTTTAGTGTAGAACTAGAACTCACCGTCTCCTGTTCTTCCTAGTATCAAAGGAAAGTGTGCCACCTGCTGGGCACTTGCAGTGGAATTATGTTGTAAGAACAAGTTTCTTCAGACCTGTTGTTCTAGTATCTTTCTAAGCGAGTTGTAGTAGTATTTAAAATTATCCCTGCTTTTGCCTTATTTGGGGGTAACCCTAGAACAAGGCCCAAAATGAGAGGATTGAATGGTGGCTAAAAGACAGAACTTGTATATACTAAGTCCAAAATGCCATTTCTTGGAATATTCCCTTTTGTCCAAGGTATGGCAATTTCACAGTTGGTATATGTAAGTTTGGGGGATGTGGGAGGCTTGTCCCCCATATGGGGGGTGTGAGCGGGGGGGGGGGGGCTTGCCACCTGTGCAAAAACAGAAGTTTTAAGGAGAAAAGTGATTTTTGGGATTCACTCTTCTCCTGGTTTTCAGCTTTTTTTTTCAAACTTTTTGACACTCAGGATTTAGAATGCTGACATTTCTATAGGGACCCTTATTTTTGACTTTATCCAGAATTTTTGAGCCAAGGACTTAGAGCTACATGGAATATTCTAGAAATCATGATATCTATGCCATACATTACAACTATCAGTATTATTTTGTTATTATTAAAACAGTTATTTTTAAAATAGTTAAAATAAGTAAAATACAGGCACCTAACACTATTATTTAGTTCCTTTCAGCTTCTCAGTCCACAGTAACATCATTCGATAAAAAAATCAATAGCACTTACAGTTTGTAAAACTTAACTCTGTGCAAATCTTGCAAAACCATGGTAAGAAATAAAGACCCAATAATATTACAGGCTTGTGCAGCATGTTTTAAGCTAAATTATTAACTTGTTAGAACACAGTATTTGCACACCTAAGATTAATGTTTGCCAGGAATAGATTATTAAATCACTGATAACACTGGTAGCATAAACAGAGCATTTTGTCATGCCTTAAACTGTGTTCCGGTGTTACACCAGCTAAGAAGTCATGTAGACAAGTGTTTCTTTAGTGATTAGTGAGTGCAGGAGAAAGATTAGAAGGGTCCATGAGCAAGTAATACTAAGTGCTTCCATGTGGTTTGCAACAGCTGGACATGACTAATGACTTTAAGCTGCTAGGGGATCACTCTGGAAGGGTCAGCACAAGACAATGAGAACCAGTGAAGCAATTCTTCAGCAATTTAAAAATTAATTTATTTTTGCAACAAATTAGGCCCACTCAGAATAGGATTCCGTTCTCAGTGTGGCAAAGAAGAACAGATAGCTTAAATTTAGGGTCAATGATTCTGAGAAGAAGCTAAATGGACCCAGGAACTGAGGTATGCAGCACACTTTCCAAAAGGCCCACTATGGGCATACACTGAAAACATGTTTTTCTTATCTCTATGCTCTAACTATACAAACCTCCTTCAGCATGACAGGCAGTTATTATTACATTTTGTTTTGTTCTGACCCTACTGATCTGATAGAGTAAACATTATTATTATATATATTTTTTTTTGCTAAGCCTTGCTTATCCCACAATGCCATCTTTGCTAAGCCTTGTTTATCCCACAATGCCATCTTTAGTCCAGAAGATAAATTCTACCCTCTTCACTTAGAATTAATGGCAGTATTCAGAATGATTGCTTATTTTAGAAGCTCTGGGTACTAAAACTACTAACACTAGTGAGTGGGTGTTATCGTAACTGTTTTTCAAAACTGTAATCTGCTCTTTCTTTCAGCTGCAGAGTACTGAAACTAAATGACTTTTTAATGTGAAGTTTTCTCCAGGTCCCCTTACAGGTACTTCTCCTACTTTTACTCACTCATTTAGCCAAAGTAATGCATTTCATGTGTTCCAGTCTCAGATGCTTACCCAAATGAGAACCAAGAAGACTATTTCCTAAAGAAAGTATTGTAAACATTTATACAAATAACCAAATGCCAAAAACACCACAAAGAGACATGCCTAGGATAGTTCCTAAGAGAAACATCCAAAAAATAATGAAAAAAATAAATCAGGGAAACAAACCTGCAATTTTATTGATACAGAAATACCCCAGCTAAGCGTTTACGTCTGATAAATGCACACTTCATCAGAGCATAGGGTGTAAAACAGGAAAATCTGTATTTAAAAAAAAATCACAACCAATCAAAATCTTCAAAACTTAATTGGTGTTACTAATTGAATAATTAAATTGCAAAGTCTTAAAGTATTCTCATTAAAAAAAGAACACATAAGGAAATATACATAGAAAAACATTTAAAAGCAAGGTAGAAAAAGACGTTTAGGCAAAAGGTTTTCAGACATAAAATATGAATGTCAGCTAAAGTACCTAGCATTAAAATATGTCTCTCTACACTCTACACTTCTATATGCCTTGCTCATTCTGACAAACCTAAAAACATCAGACCTAGCAAAATTAGATACCTGCTATAATAAGATTGCAAAGTTTGCAACATATTCCAACTTTAGAACACACCATTGTCTAGCACTTAAACAACTTAACTGACTAGAACTACCTCAGCTCTTAACTTATAACCAACTTACTTTGGCCCATACACTTCTAAATCAACCTGAAAAAACCCTGCTCTGCAAAACCTTCTTCTCCCCTACACAAGTAGCTGGTCTTTATTCTCAAATAATAAATCCTTCTTAAAAGTTACCAAATCCAAAATTGCTGTTGGAGATTCCCTCTATTCTACATGCATAGCCAAAATCTGGAACTCATTGCCAACAGATATACGGGCAACTACAAATGCTCTACATTATAAAAGACTTAAATCCCATTTACTGACTACAAAGCTATGCTTATGAACCAACCCTGGATAACTTATTAATGCCTTCTTGCAACACCCCCACACACACACACACACACACACACACACTCTCTAACTTTTCTAGTCTCTCTTCCATGTTCTTATTGTCTCCACACCATCTCTTCATTCACAATAATTGGTCTGACTCAATCTCTGCCCCCAAAACGTCCAGCAACTTTTCTCAGTTAGTAACTTGTCTATTTTCTCTTTAATATTATCTATCCCCTAATATAGCCTGAGTTATTTCTCCATAGTTATGCATATACACAAAGTTATTGGTAGACAGACATATCAGTATCCTCTATTAGAACTGTGTATAGACCTTAGGCTATATATGTAAAATTGATGCATTAAGAAATCTGTATGTGTTACACTGTATACAGTATATCTATTATTTCTCTGTTGTAATGTTTTGATATTTTGTACAACTGTCCTGTTGTAAATGTGGAGCTTTTCTCCCTGAGCCTCCACTGAAAAAGGGATTGCATCCAGTAGGACTTTCCCAGTAACAAATGTAAAATAAATAATAATAAAAAAAATAAATAAATCACCTGTTGAAAAATACAAATATCATCAAGATAACAAAAACACTTTTTCCATGTTGTAGAAAAGGGGAATTGAGTACATAGGAAGTTTCCCATTTCCACATAACCATGTTGGCATAAATGGGGGCTCAAGCTGCCCCCATAGCTATCCCTGTAAGTTGTTAACACCAATTCCATAAAATCCACTAGTAATTCAATTTTCCCAGTGTCTATGAATTCACAGGACAAAAGCGCTTCCCTAGACCATAATAAACCTTTGTGGAGGGGTATACTACCAATCGACTACGTAACAAAACTTAAATCCTTGTGCCAAGACTCATGAGTCTTTTAGTATGTGAGGGTAGTAAGTAGAAAGGTACTTCAAGGGCCTGTCTAAAAAAACAGCCAGGAAGTGTGGCTTGGAAACCTCCGCAGAGACAATCTGTCTCAATGGAGGGTGAAAATGATTCTTATAAACTTTAAGGATCCCAAAGATGGAAGGTACTTTAAGATGATTGGTGAACAAAAAGTGTATTCTTCTCTAGTAATGACACCTTGTGTTAGTGCAGCATATAAAAATAAATCAATTTTCTTTTAAGCAATATGTAACTCATTAATAGAGACTGCACTATATTTGGTGTCATCATGAAGCAAACTCAGCATTTTCGCCGAGTATAAAGTACTATCCATCAAAACAGTTCCCCCTCTTTTGTCTGGTTTTGTAATTTGTAAGGACTTATTATTAGACAACTGTTTTAGCAGCACAAACTCAGCTTTACTCATATTATAATACTTCCTGCTGTTGGTTGCACAGAGTTTGCGTAGTTCATTTTCACAAATCCTATCAAAAATATTAATGGTAGGATGTAAAGGGGGGGTTAAGCCCGCTCGCACAACTTTTATACCAACTCAACACAGAGTGCGCTGAGGAAGATAAATACCAATATAATGCCAAACATTGTAAGAAGTAGATATGTCAAGCTTTACTTACATGTGAGAGTGTAAGAATTATTTTCTATTGAGGAAACACACTGTGGACAGAATAAGGAAAAGTTGTGTTTACACTGCAGTTCCTTACAATTTACTGTCTGCTCTAGTCCTTCTTTGGAAGGGACTGAATGGACAAGTGTATGCCAGTAGATCGTGAACTGTCTAAGGCCACTTGACACTTGGGAGTTATAAGTGTAAATTAGAAAACATGTTTAATGTAATGGGGGGGGTAATACGCACCACTGGAAAGGCAACAAAAAGTGCTTGTAACCTATCTTAAAGCTGGAGAATTTGGGAAATAAATGGAACAATAACCAAAATATTGCAAATCAGCTGCAGTAAAGACATCAGCAAATGTTTTAAATATTAACAAAGTAAGTAAACAGTCCTAGCACTGTTAGTATACTAGCTCTGGAAAATACAAAACAGTGCAGATTGGTATGTGTAATTGCTGAATGACACACGCTGACTTACTGGGGCCCAGAGTGTCTACCTGTTGGGCACAAGTATGTATGTATGTATGTATGAATGACATCACAGTTTTTTTCTGAGATTCTTTCATTACTATTGCAATGATACATAGAATGCTTCATTTTATCGTTAGCATAACTAAGAGCCAGTCCTATCTTAAGACATGCAGCCAGCCCCAAAGATGAAGTGCACCATTAGACTGTAGAGCCATGTTCTCATTGTCAGTGTATCTATATTGCTTTGTGTTTATTTATTTAGTCTTCATTCATGCATATAAGTGGACTGGCCCATTGGATCTTTTATAGCCATAGAAGGATTCCAAAAACACAGACAAGTATTAAGACATATCATGGCAAGGAAATGTGTACAGATTGTTAAAGAGGGGCACAGCATTTCCAGAAATAAGGAAATATAAATGACAGTGTAGTGATTATACCTGACCAGGGATAATAAATACAGGTAAAATAGCCATATTACTTACAATTAGGCAAGACAGCATAAATGAAGCACTAAGGTCACTATCATAGCTAATATGAGAGCAAACATTAACACAGCCAGAAAAGATTATACCTGATGCAGGATGACCTGCAGCATGTAGGAACAGAGAATAACCTTTAAATCTACAGGAGAAGAGAATACCTTAACTACACATTAACAGTAGCTTACTATTACATTTCTTAACAATTATTTGACGATATTAAGTCTTTCAAGACCAAATGAAGCCATCATGTTATACCTAAATGACTGTTGCAGGCCAGTGTACTATTAAGACATTGTTTCAGTGAACCAGAAAAGGACTCCATTTTTTACAGACCTAATTTGATCAAGTATATTTGTTCATAGCTAGCATCTGAAAATGTAGAAAGATGAATGTGTGCTTTGGTGGCACTTGGTTTGGAAAGTTAAGCTTCAAGGAAAGTGGAGTGATTCGTAAGGGCCTAAGGAAAGGCAGTTGGTTACCAGCGAGAAGAAATGAATGAAAGGATGAGGAATCCTTATTAAAGCATACTCAATCATCAGGCCTGTCATCATAAAGATAAATATGATTCCAATACATGTAACCCATTATGAACTGCAGAGGGAGGCAATTTGGGGCACAGGTGCTTAGAAGTGTACTCTTGGTTAACATCAAAGACTGGGGTCCACTCCTGTTACAGTATTAGAAACCCAAACCATTTTGAGAAATAAAGAAAATACATTTTAACAGCTTCATGAAAGCCTTTGTACTTCATTCAGCTATCATGGTACTATAATGATAAAGTGGTTCTGTTTCTCAGTTGCAGGGTCTGGAGTTCAAGCTTGGCATATGCACACTGTCTGGGAGGAGTAAGCATATCTGTTCTGTGTCTGGATGGACTTTGTCTGAGGACACCAATGTACTCTCCATTCCAAAAGCACATTGCTTAGCTTGATTTATAATCAAATATTTATCTAGTTTTGTGCTGTGGAGATTTTCTCAGCAAGTCTTCATCATAAAAGAGCTTTTGCTCAACAACATTAGCCCAGCTCTTGCTCCATAACATTAACCCAGTTAACTGCTCAATAGGAGTAAACTGGGAAAAGAATGAAATAAATAAAACAAAATTATTGGAGGAAGGCTAAATTCATCTCATTGGGGTCATCAGTGACAGGGAAAGAAATACATTTAGTACGGGATATTTCTTTATCAAATTCATAGTTCAGATGTTATGCTGAAGCTTTGGTATAGCTGTTTCAAATAATAAACCCATACTGAAAGGAAGATATCAAGGCTAATAAGATCTGCATTATTTCAAATGCTTAATAATAAGATTTTCTTTATTTCTGCATGTATTTCTTATTTAGTGCACTTGGGTTGTACATATTAATAAAGCATCATTTCAGAAGTTTAAAGTAATAGGGATGCCACTAAGTTCCATGGTTTGTGACCTACCTTAAAGATGATTACTGCTGACCTCATGTAGAGGAACAGAACTCAGGTTATGACCCACCTGGCATGAGTTTGGGCAGTGACTTGTGGACCGAAGGATCTGGCTGGTGAAGGGGCAGCCATATGGCTCCAGTACAGAACAGTGATCAATGCAACTGTCTTTACAAACTTTTCCAATTGCAATTCTCTTGCTCTCAGCCATGGCTTGGATTGTTCTTTGCATCAAGCAGCATAGAATGGGCTAATTTATTAAAAGACTATATTTGTCCTGCTCTACCTAAGTACTCATCCTACTTCCACAACCCTCTTATTATATGAGCATCACATGATGAATTCTCCTACTGATTACATTTTAAAGCTGTCTCAAATAAATCTGTGCTCATCTTCTTGTTCATAATCCTCATTCTGAAAGGAAGCTACATACAACTTTCTTAAAAAAATAACTTTTTTATTCATTGCTGAAGCTCTAATGTATGTCTGGAATCTTTCACTGTCATCCAGTTAGGCCACTTCTTACTGAAAATCTACTTTTACAGTCTCCTTACTCAAATGTACGTCTCCTTCCAGGGTGATAATTTCTGCCTTATTTCCAATCATTAAGTTTGTAGTGCTTTATAATGGTATGCAAACAGTACCAAGTTGCTGCTTCTAGAATACTTCTAGAATCCATCTCTTTCCAAAAAGCCACTGATGAACCAAGGCCCTGGTAGAGAGAGCTGTGACCCTACCTGAAACTGCCTTGTTGTGGTGGGTATAACAAAACATATCATGTGACAACCAATTGCTTTGACACAGTTTGTCCTTTGTTCTTTCCTTTATAAGAAATAAATAAATGATCAGAGTTTCTAAAGGTTTTAGTTCTGTCAAGATGCTATCTGAGTTGCCTGTGGACATCCAGAGTATGAATAAGCCTTTCTCTCTAATTATTAGGATCCAGAAACATGACATGGAGATAGATAGCTTGGCTCAAGGTAAATTCAGATACAACTTTAGGTATAAAGGAAAGATTAGTTCTTAAGGAAACCTTAACTTTGTGAAAAATGAGATAAGGTTGATCCACAATGAGAGCTTGCATCTTAGACACCTTTCTTGCGAGAGTCAAAGCAATGAGCAAAATTATTTTCCATATTCATAGATTAGCACTAGACTAACTGCCATTGTGGGCCACTTTAAGCCTAGCCAATTTTCCCATGTGAGAATCAAACCCTGCACCTTGTGTCTGTAAGGTAAATACCTTAACCATTATGGCAACCTCTCAGCCTTATATTATGAGCCTCAAATCAGTCTATCAGGCTAGTTAAAATGGAACAATAGTTAATTTTTCCAAAATAAAGTTGAGATCCCAAGGAGGAGACATCTTTTTTCTAGAGGACCTGTTATGTAACACCCTATTTAAAAATATTTAAGCATTTAAATTCATTCATGGCAGAGGAACCATTTACAGATATTCTGAAATGGCTGACAAATAAACCTTGATAGAGAAGTAAAAAAACCAGGGGATAGTAACTCACGCAAATATTGTAGAACCAGAGAAATACTAGGCTTAACATTGTCCTGGCTCTTGCCTTGGCACCAACTAGCAAATATTTTCCATTAACTAATGTATAATTTCCTAGTAGCAGGTTACTTTGCCTCATTTAATACCTGCTGGATGTCCACAGAAAATAGGTGCCTGCAAGGAATTAAATCTCTACCATCCAGGCAATTAACTGAAGTTGCCCTAAGCTGGGATGTATCAAACATGCAAGAGTAGGTCCAGTCTGTGAGGCTGCTTGTGGTAATTGACCTTGGTCATTTTCAAGGAATGGGAAAACCACTGTTGCCAGGGCTAGAACGGCATCACTAAACTGATCCATGGAGAGTTTTTTCTGAATGTTCAGAATGATCTTGAATATCAGAGGAAAGGGTAAAAAAGCATATGAAACATTCCTCTCCAAGGAAGTGAAAATGCATTTGTTTTCCCAGCCTTCTTGCAAGGAGTCCTGGAGCAGAATTGTGCCAGTTGTTTTTTTTTTGAATAGAAGCAAATAGATATAACTGAGGTGTTCCCCACAGCTTAGTAATTTCCTGGAAAACTCCCTGATTCAATTTCCATTCACAAGAGCCTGTCCTGGTTAAGCTTGTCTTGTCTTTACTTTGATAAGATGTGAAATTGTGCTAAAAAGATATATCCCACTGTGCCATGGCTAGTCTACCCTACACTGAAAGTAAGATTTGATTCCTCCCTGTTTGTTTACCACATCAATGTGGAGCTGTCTGTAACCACGTGCAACTGTCCTGGGGATCACAAATGACTGAGAGAATTGAAAGCATTTATTACTTTCAACATATCTATTACTTTTATGTGTTTTGGTCTGGCCTTTATGTTCCAACGACATGGCATCTGTAGTTACAGGCTGTTCTACAGCTGGAAGGTAAAATGGGAGACCTGCATTGAAATAAAACTGATCTCTCCACCAAAAGAGTTCCCTTTTTACAAATGTCAAAACAGGAATCTGGAATTTCAATGAACGTTGACATTCAAACCGTACTGATTTTAGCTACCACTGAATTTTTCTCATGTGGAATTTGGCTACAGGAATCATGAGAATCGTGGATGTCATGAGTCCTAGTATCCTGCTGAAGCCTTAGACTGAGTAGAATCGTGGATGTCATGAGTCATAGAATCCTGCAGAAGCCTTAGACTGAGTAGAAAACCTCAGGAATAGATCTAGATATACACCCACTTTTTCATGAATTAGGGTATGTAGGAGATACACAAGGAAAATTATCTTGTGAGAAGGAGTCAAGCAAGACTTCTGGATGTTCTCCAAAACTCCAGCTTGTGAAGGAGATAATTTCTGACACTTTGAAAATGATTATGCAAAGATAAGCAGTCTTCTAAATAAGGAAAGGCAAATCTCTTGCAATCTTCATTAAGTTATCACTGGAACTAGACACTTGCTGAATACCCTTGAAGTAGTTGATAACCCAAAGGGTAATGCAGAAAACTGAAATTGTGATCCAGACACAGAAAACTTTAAGAAACATTTGAAATCTAGTGCTAGAGGAATATGGTGATATCTGTACATTAAATCTAGGCTTAAAAAAACTTAAAGGGGGAATAACAGGTAACATGTTGTGAAAGACTAGCATTTACAACTTTCGAACTTTCACAAACTGGTTTAGAAAGGAAAGGTCTAAAAATGGGTTCCATGAAACATCTTTCTTTGGTACGAGAAATATTTTTGAATAAAAACCTTTCTTTATCAGGGAAGCATGGACAGTTTCTATCACTCATTGAGCCAGCAGATGCTTAATGGCAGGAAGGAAAAAAGAAATTGATCTAACAGATGAAGAGAGGTAATCCCCTGAAAATTAGGGAGGGATTCCCACTGCCATCTGTATCCTTGAAGATTCACTCTCTGAGATTATTTGTTGTCAAAGAGAGAAATGGAAAGCCAGATTTGGGGAAGATTTAAAGGCTTGCCAAAGAGGTTGGTGGGGGGGGGCATCCTGTATATAGTCATTCAGACTTATTAAACTGGTGTTTCTGTGAGGGCTCTTCCTTTCTTTCTGGATCCTCCTTGCTACTGCTTATTTGAATGATTGCTTGTCAGAAAGTGCTGTGTTTGCTTATTTTATTTATAAAATGGTGCAGTGGAATTCTTGACAAACATAATAAACTTTCTGAATTATCTTCCCTCTCTTCACACTTTTTTCAGGACCACAGCAGGCAGTGGTCCAAAAACAACCTCTCTATGTAAAGGAAGTGCAGGAGGAACTTGAATAGGTTCAGAAAATTCCAGTTGTAATAAATCCTAATATTTGTTTAAAGTCAATAGAATATCATTATGTTCAAGCTCCTTCCCTGCTTCCATGATATACCTGTTTCCCACTGTAACACTCAAATCGCGGTTGCTGCCTACAGCCTAAAAGAAACTGAGAGGTATCAGGAAGACATTGTGCAACTGTTGGATAGGCTTCATGTTAGCTTTACAAGATCTGTCTGGCAATATAACTTGTATGAGGATTTGAAGAAAGATGGACGGTGGTTTGTTGAAGTGGATCGAATGGCAAATACCTAACATTTGTAATCTTACTTTATCCTATCAACTTCAGCAAGTGGGAAAGAATCCTCATCTACCAAGTCCTGGGTGGAATCATAACAGAATTCCCCTGAGAACAGTAGCTTTAAAAGAGGACCTTAGTCATGAGATCATATCCAGTTTATAGCATTTGACAATGGCAAGCAGTGTGGACCACGCTGCTGCAGCATGTACATCATCAATCAGACATCTTGAAGAAATCTGTAGAAGACGAAGTAAATGTTGTGAAGTGTGCCCTGGGCTTGAATAACAAGATACTGTTGTTAAATTGTTATGTAAATCTTATACATTCAGACAGACAGCTAGACAAAGTAATTGTGGATACCTTCCAGCCCAGTTTGGAAGATGATTAGGAAATGAAGAGCTGATTGGTTGCCTTTCCCAATAGTTTTAATGTGATGCAAACAAAAATGTAGTCTGTGAACATCCAACAAGTATAACAAATATTCCCCTCCATTAGAAATCTGGGGAAAGAAGACTTGTGAGATGAGCACTTTGGATCAGTATAGATTTTAAAGTGACTTTAGGCATAAATGATAAATAGTAGCTGCAGCAGCAAAGTCTTCCAGGAGAGTTATTTTAAGTCAAATGTGAAGGTAATTTGAAAGGTAGTACAAGTCAGAGCCTTTAGTATGAAATTGAGGTCCAAGGGAGGTATAACATCTTTGATGAAAGGTCTGAGAAGGAAGGTGCTTTTTAAAAAAAGGTCTTGCATACCTTCTGAGAGGCTAGAGTTAGAGAAAAAAACTTTAATATCAACTAGAAATGTTTATCACCAGATCTTTGATTGTGGAATCACCAGAACCTGAATCAAACAGAGAGGACAGAAACTGGAAGACTGAGAGAACTGAAGCAGAGAAGGGGTCCAGTCGCTGATGGAGTGTCCATATTGAAAATTTGTTTCCTGTTTACTCATGCTAAGTTTATTAACATTAGTTTTCTTCAAAGCAGAAATAATAAGGATAAACTGAGAGGATAGGAAGGACCCATAGCCATTAGTGGAACTGGAGAAACCATGTGGTCAGTTTCAGAGAGAGAAAATGCCAGGGTGATACTATCTAAACAAGTGGGATAAAAGACCCAGTTTGGGGCATAAAAGCCAAGGCTACTTCTTTAGGTGAGATCATAGCATTGGGTCCATGGTGTCTGTCCTTGTGGGAGGATTAGGGAAAACAGCTGCTGTTTTTGGTACTGCTTAGGGATACAAAAAGGTCACAACAGTAAGGCTCACCCCAGCAGTAAAAAATCATTTGTGCTACTGATAGGTTGGGGAACACTTGTGGGTATTAACACACAACTGCTGAGCCTGACTACCAGTAACCCTTCTGCCTTAGAATATGTATTGCTATCAGAAAACACAGCAAATACATCATCGATTGCCACCCCTCACAGCTTCTCAGCACAGAAGGTAGGGCTGACTTTTTCCTTGCTTATTGATATACCATACCACTCACATACTGTCTGTGAAGACAGAGATCACACAGTGGGAAAGTAAGTCCTATATGGCTTACAGTGCCAGGAGTACTGCCCACATCTCCAATATATTGATGAGAAGATTGGCATCTTGCTGGTTCCACATCACCACACAGCTATCCCCTTGAAATGCCCCTCCACCTCAAAGAAGAGGTGTCCATAATTACTGTGACCCTTGGAAGTGGAAAAATGAAGGTTCTTTCTTCTAGAGCAATGAAAGACTGGATCTACCAGTCCAGATGATGTCTGCAAACAGAGAAGAGTCAAACAAGTTTTTCATTGCATCTACTGACTGGAACCACTGGAACACCTTCATGTATAACCTCACATGTGGAACCAGTTGGACTGAGGCTACCATTAATTCCAGGACTTTCAGGATTAAAGATGGGCCAATGAAGTTTATAAGGAAGAATTTTAATCATAGTTCTTAATGTCAGAGATCTCTTCTCTCAAATTTTGACAGTCCTTGGTCTTGTATCAGATGGCATCCTGCGAATTTTAGAGTTTTTAATAGTTTAAGCTGTAAATTTTTTTGGTATTGTGGAATATGCTTAGGATCAGACACAAGTGAAGCAAATAGTCTCTAGTTAATATGAGGGGGGTCCTTGCTGTGGAGATCAGAAGCCAACTCTCCAAGTATGGGAAGATGTGAATCTCGAAAATTTCACATTCAGGTGGGTTGCAATGACCAACATGCACTTAGTGAACACTCAGGGGGACTGCAGTGAGTCCAAATGGCATTACTTGGAATGGATAGTGATTGTCTTCCAGCCAGAAGCAGCGATACCTTCTGGATCCTTTGGAAATTATTATGTGGAGATAAACATCCTGAAGGTCCTATAGATTATCCAATCTGCTTCCTTTAAACGTGAAAGTATGGATTGCACTATGACTATGAAGAACCTTATCTTTTTTTACACAGTTGTTTAGGCCATTAAGTCTAAAATGTACCTGAGCAGAGTACATTCTGGACCCTCTCTGGTCTGGTGGGAACACTTAGTTATCTCTTTTATGAAGAAGCAAAGCAAACTCTTCTGCTGGTGTGCTCTTTTGTCAGGGTGGTACATCTGAAAGGGCCAGGGATGATAGTTTTGAGGATCATAAAAACAGAATTATGTAGCCAATGAATATTATGCTCATTACCCAGATGCCCCATGTGATGGTCATACACTAGTCCAGGTGAAGTGATAGCTGACCTCCTGATGGACTCCAGAGAGGGGCAAACAAGGAGGCCTTTGGGGATGATGAAGTTGCTTCCTGGAAGAAGGGACTCAGAATCCCTGATTTTGTGGTTCTCCTCTGCCTCTGGGTGGCATCAATTAAAGGGGTCCCATCTGCCATTGGTGTCCCTGTCTGGAAAGGAGTTGAAGGGAAAACACTGTGACTTTTTAACCAGAGGGCCTTAGAACCCTTCTGATTTCTAGAAAAGGACTTCTGAGGGGTTTGAAAGTACAATCCTAAGGCTGAAAGTGTTTTCCCTTCCTGTTTGTTTTTCAGAAGTTGTTCTTTAACTTTGGGTCCAAAAAGGTATCATAAGGTGCATAAGTGAAGGACTCATTAATTAAAGTTGTCTAAGAAGTCAAATAAATAGAGCTGTTGTAGCATCTCATAGCTAAAGCTGTGCCCACTGCTCTAACCACTCCAGGAGTAGCAATATACAGCAACCTCATGAAGAGATTAAAGATATCCAACACAGGAGCTACTTGTGACTTGATATGCTTATGAATGTTACATGTTGCAATTTTTTCAAAGAGGCTAGCTTCAGCTTTGCTAGGTCTCTTTAGAACCTTGTTATGGAGTAAAATAGTTTAGTGGTCAGAGGGTAAATGTGCCTAAAGTGTAAACCCTTTTCCCAATGCAGTTCATAGTCCTAGATTCCTTGTTAGGAAGATGCACCACCAAAATCTTATCCGAAAGTTCCTTCTGGTGGCTGCTTTAGTAGGGTCTGTCCTCAGACAGTCTTGATATTTTTTTCAAGTGTTCTTGGTAAACTCTCTGCTACACTGGGTTCCTGCCATGTCCTCTCCACTATCATGTCCATCATGTCATCAGTGGGAAGATGCACCCAAGACATAGATGAGGCAGATGTGAATGCCTCAAAGAGAGCCTCCTTATCTGTTTAAGGGGGATTAGTGGGCCAAGAAACTCTCTGTCTCACTAACACTATGATCTCACCAAACCTGGTAGCCTCAGGAGAGGAATGTGAGAAACCTTACCCTTCATCAAGGTCAACATCAGGTGTAACAGACTCTGGCAGGTGTTAGAGACTCCTTTTGCACATGTACTTTTGGGGCAGCCACAGGGGATGGGAATTGTTTGAAGCTCCTGAAGACTCATGGGATCCCTGCTGGTGGTAAGGCTTGAGGCATCCAGACCTACTCTGTCCTCAGGATCAATTAAGAGGAATCTATGCTGCAGATTGAATGTTGTTGAGGGAGAGAGGGAGCCAAAACTAGTGGAGTACCTCCTCCCAACACCAATGGACATGCAATGACTCTCTTCATAAAAGTCAAAAGCCAAAGTGAAATCCATTGGCACCGAAGTCATGCATCTTATTACCATTTCAGTCCAAATGGAGGTGGATATCAATGGCTCCAAGCATGCCACTAATGATGCAAATGCACTGAATGCCAAGGATCCTGACATCAAAAATGACACTGAACACATAACCACCAGAAATGAAGCTGAGGACTCAGAGTTGCAGGACCAGTGCTAAGATGTAGTAAACACCAATGGAATAGGAACCCAGTTTGTTAGAGGACTGCCAACAAGGGATCTTATACCACCAGTGCTGAAGAAGAACATACAGGAAAGTTAGCAACTTCAACACCCCTTCACCAAGACATGTGTCAGAGAAGGAGCTTTTGCATAGGGATCCTATGGCCAACCCAATCAACTCTAGAAATGGGGGGCGGGGGGGTGACATCCATTTTAATCTGGGCCTTAAGAAGGCTCACATCATGGAGTCTCAAACTATGTCTGAAGAACTCTGGACAAATCTTGTGTTAGAAGGACAGGAAGGAAGAAATGTGGAAAGTTCTGACTGTGAAGAGCAGATGCTAACCATCCTCTGACAGAATTGTCCAGGATAACACCTGAGTTAGCTAGACACAGTCCCAGCATCAGAGAAGTATGCAGCTCAGACCTTGCTGAAGCCAGAGCCTCCTGCTCCTCTCCAGTTCTGAAAACTCTCACCGAAGGAGAAAGAAGTGGTGGAGCATCATCAAGTCTCCCCCTTTCCTTACCACATTCATCCTTCTGTGTCCTGATAGTAAGAAGTACAATGCAAAACTCCTTTTACAATCAATTTACTTTTACACTTTTAAACAGTGTGGAGGCCGGAGGCCTTACAAATCTCCCAAGATATATTTGAGTGTTCTAGCCCAAGGCATACCACACATAATTCGTGTGCATCCTAGGGTGAGATCTTGTGGCCACAGCAGGCATGTTTCCAGAAGCCACCTTCTTTCTTCATAGCTTAACAATCAAAAAACAAAAAAATAATAGCAATGACAATAACAACTAGTATCAAAAGTTAGAAATAACAAATGTAAGGCTACGCCCAAAATCACCTAGCCAAAGAAAGGGAAGGGCAGAGAGAGTTTTTTTTCTTAAACAATAGACAGGAAGACAGAGAAGGGAAGGAAAAAGCAACATGAAAAAGAGAAAAAGCATCTAATTAGCTGCAAACATAGGAGAATACATCCGGTTAATTGTGCAGTAGATGAGGTCTGAGAGTTACTGAGGGTGACCAGTGCATTATGGGAGGAGGGAAGGAGTTCAAGTGTTTTGAAATAGCTGTATTTTTCAGATCAGTTCTACCTCACTGTGACTTCCCAGAAGCAAAGTAGATGGATGGGATAACATAAGATCCATAAGAACTAAACCTTGTATTTAAGGGGTAAAATAAAACATTTTAGAGCTTTATTGAAAAGGCTCACCCAGACTCTGCTACACTTGGCTGTGCGGGAAAGGTTGGTTTGCTTTTTATTTGTTGTATTTTGTATTAGTTTATTGCCTTTTTATAGTTTGAGTGTTGTGATTTGTTTTCTTTACCTTCTGTTTTGCTTGTGTTCAGCTTTGAATTGCATATTAAAACTTCAAAAGACCCCACAGCTCTGTCTCTTGTGAGTCAGGCAGAAATATTTCTCCACCCCCCCCCCCCACTCTGTCACTGTCGTGTTCTTAAATACCACTGTCTTTCTAGTTACCTGCCTCTTATGTTAATATGACCATATATCTCATTTCCTCTCTGCTTTCACTGGCTTGTGTGAGTAAGCACAAAATAATCTTTTTTGTGAAATCACCCCCCCTTCAACTATTTAAATATATTGGCCATCCTAATGTATTCCATAGTACCAGAATACAAAAGTGATCACCCCCTTTTAATCTATCTTGCTATTTTAAAAATAGTGACTCTCCACTAAAACTTACCTTTTTAGACAGGTAAAACTTAAGTTACCTACTTTCTCATCTAACTTCTCTAGTGCACACTGCAGTGTTTAGGATAAACCATTTTTTTTCATCTTACCTTTAAGCATCCCTGTGACTAGCACTTGTTCTAATACCCGCTGGAAAGCACTAGGATGCCTTAAACTGATACAAGCACTCAACTCTCCTTATTAATAAGGAGAAATTAACCGTATGCACTAAACAGCCTATAATTGCAAAGTACCTTGCTAAGGTAAGGGAAAATAGCTCCTGTACTTTAAAAAAAAAAGCACCAAACCAGGCATGTCCAAGGGTCAGCTTCTGTTGATTTCTCCTGTCCACCTGGTGAATCTGGGCATACTGGGGCAATGCAGCAATTGGCTCATGTACACAGACAACCCTCTCCACCTACCACCCAACACTACAACCTGTGAGAGATGCACTTACATAGCCAAACTGGAAGCAAAGCTCTCTCCACCCAAGATTGTGCTAGACAGTCAAGAGGAGAAGGTTAACACCCACATTACACCTCAAGTAACACATAGCCCTTCTAAACTCACACCAACACCCACACATAGCAACACTAAATCCACATATGGGGAGGCCATTAACTGTAACCTGCACAAGCAACAAGCACCTCCAAAGCTGAAACGCAAACAAACACCAATCACAACCAAAGTGTCACATAGCTCACAACACCAGTGTGCCACCCAGCAACAGCCCCTAAGGCAAGACAATGTACCTAACACTTTAGTCATAGGTGACTCTATAGTTAGGCACACTGATGTCCCACTCACCGGGCTGAACAAGGAGAAAATTACAGTGAGCTGCCTCTCGGGTGCCAGGATCCACCACATAACTCATGCACTCAAGTCACTCCACAACAAGTACAAATATGACTCTGTCATTGTCCATGTTGGAGTGAATGACTTGAGATGTACCTCCTTGGACTACATGAAAAGAGACATGGAAGAGCTCTCGGATCATGTGGCCCAGGCAGATATGACCCTAGCCCTGAGTAGCATCCTGCCTTCGCCCAGAATGATACCACAATATAAGGACAAAATGATTGACTTCAACAATTGGCTAAGCTTCTGGTGTCATTCAAAGGGGATCCAGTATCTGTCTGCCTGGGACGACATGATCGACAGACCACAATGCTTTGCCAGAGATGGTCTGCAGCTGTCGCCTCTGGGATTCAGGTTACTGGCAAAGGCTCTTGCCATGCCTATAGTGCCTTTTTGAGGCAAAGTTCAAAGGACAAAACCACCACCATAACAGGTACAAACATGCAAAATCTGAAGGTAATGCTACTCAATGCTAGAAGCCTAAACCTCAAAACGCACTTTCTCGAGGCACTCCTAAAAATAAAGAACATCAATATCTGTGCAGTAACTGAGACCTGGTTCAAGGCTCCAGAGAGCACCCCTGCAATACCAGGCTACAACTCTTACCACACTTTTCAGACACCAAACCAGGATCAAAACACTAAAGGTGGAGGATTGTCCATATTCACCAAGGATATTCACACCACTAGGTTAGTTGCCCAACACAATGTGTCTGAAATTCTCCAGGTGCAACTAACACTAGGTAAGACTGCAATCCAAACTGTAGCTTGCTACAGATCCCCCACCATGCCCCAAGATTCTCAATACACATTTCTAAACATACTGGAAAATATTAATATACAACCAAACACCCTAATACTGGGTGATTTCAACTACCCTGCCATTAACTGGGAAAACTACTCGTGTACCAACACCTTTGCCAAATGGTTCTTGGAATTCATAAATTCCAATGCCCTGGATCAACTAATCCATAGTCCCACCAGGGGCTCCAATATCCTAGACCTGGTCATTACCAACATGGGAAATCAATGCTCCACACCTATGGTCACCCCCTCGTTGGTCAGGTCAGACCATAATCTAATCACCCTTAACATCCACATCCCACCCCCACCCCCCAGTAAGGAAACCTCCATAAAAAAACTTCTCCAAAGCCAATTTCATGCTACTCAAGTCAGAAGTAACAAACTTCATGACACCCATGCAGACAGGAAGTGAAAGTTCGACTGCTGAGTCCTACACTAAGGCACTTTATGAGCACATCCACTCATGCATGAATCATGTCATCCCAAATAGAACCAAGATGCTCTCCTCCAAAAAAAGGAAGCCAATCTGGCGGTCCCCTACCATAAACAAACTTTACAACAAAAGGAAGAAACTGTTGCAGAAAAGAGGAAAAGCCCAGGATGCAAAAAACTCCCTTACCAGCCTCAGTAAGAAGCTGAGATCCCTCATAAAATCCTCCAAAGCTAGTTATGAAAATAAAATTGCCAAAGATTCCAAAGATAACCACAAGGCATTCTATAACTATGTCAAGAATCTAAATGGCAATGCTCAGATCTGCTCTGAGCTACAACAGAATGGCATTAAATATACTGATCCCAAGAATATTGCCAATATCCTGGCAAATCGGTTCAGTGCCAACTTCACCCCTCTTTCACCCCCTAAATGGCCCATCTCAATACCAGAAGATTGCCAAATTCCAGTAATAATGGCCACACAGGTAAAAAACGCATTCTCCAAAGCTAAGAATACATCATCCATGGGACCAGATGACATCCCAGGCTGTGTACTACATGAATTACAAAATGAACTGGCACCTCACCTAAGTGTCATGTTTAATCACACCCTCACCTCAGGCTTCATGCCCACTGAGTGGCGCACAGCTACAGTTATCCCACTCCACAAGGGGGGATCTACCTTGGATCCCGAGAACTACCGCCCCATCAGTCTGACGAGCCTGATCTGCAAGGCCATGGAATGTATTATCATGGAACTTATAAACAAAGACATTGGCAACCTTAAAACACTGGATCCTACCTAGTTTGGGTTCGTGAAGGGCCGATCTTGTCTCCTGAACCTAACTGAGTTCTTAGAATCAGTCTCCAGAGCCTTGGACGAGGGTAAGGCAGTCCACACAGCCTATCTGGACCTCGCCAAGGTCTTTGACACCATCCCCCACTCTGGAATCATAGATAAACTTACTAAGCTGGGCATTAATCCCTATGTCACTCGGGTTGCCAACTGGCTTACTGACAGAAGCCACACTGTAAAAGTAACTGACTCCAAATCCAGCTCCAGACAAGTGACAAGTGGAGTACCTCAGGGTTCAGTCCTGGGACCTCTCTTGTTTGGCATCTACTTCTCTGAAGTACAGGCCAACACTAAGGGACTCTGGCTAACAAAGTTTGCAGATGACTGCAAACTGGGAGCCATTATTGAATCCCCAAATGATGTTGATATTCTACAAAAGGGCCTTACAGAAACAGATGCTTGGTGCCAGAGCCATGGGCTCAAGCTCAATGCCAAGAAATGTATAGTTATCCCCTTTGGGAAAAAACATGTACCCGTGAATTACCACATAGGTGGCAGTACACTAAACACTGAAAGTGTGATAAGAGACTTAGGGACACAGGTGGACAGTGGTCTCACCTTCGATAACCACATTGCCACAACAGTCAGGAAATCCTTCTGTGTGGCACACCTCATCACTAAGGGCTTTTCATCCAGAAAAAAGGAGGTCATTGTACCAACACCTTTAGTTATGAGATCATATCCAGTTTATAGCATTTGACAATGGCCCATTATAGAATACAATGCCCCATTTGGTATGTACCTCTCAAGACATCTGCAACAACTGGAAAGACCGCAGAAATACCACACTAAAAGAATCACAGGCCTAAAGCAGATGCCGTATGCTGACTGCCTTAAAAAACTCCAGCTATACTCTTGTCGCATATTGTCTACTCCGAGGCGATCTCTGCTTAACATACAAGGCCATGTCAAACCCAGAGCTGTTGGACATGCTACACTTAAAGAAATCCCAATCCCTCAGAGCCACACGCTCCAGGGATCTAAACCTTGTCATCACAATAAACAAAACATGCTGGAGGGATAGGTTCCTGACCCAGAGACTCCCCAGACTCTGGAATAGACTGCCCATACATGTCAAGCAGAGCACCTCTTTAGCATTCTTCAAAAGGAACCTTGATGACTGGATGGGAGAAAGGAAATTCACCCCAGGGATCATGTCAGTCGCCCTGCTAGACAGGGGTCCAGGGAAGTAAATAATGTGGGAAGAAATAGCCACGGAATTGTTATGGCTAGACTTGCATAGGCCCTAGGGCCGATAGCCTAGTACCAACCTATGAACCTATGAACCTTTGAACCAAGGTTATCAAGAGTACAGTATGTCTGAGTTAAATTGAAAGACAGTTTTGCTGAAATGTAATTCCAGGAATCAATTTTCCCCAAGCCAAACTCCTAAAAATGTCAGTTCCTGGAATCATGCTTACATTGTAAGACTGCAGAGTGAGACTGTGCTTATGTGAGCCATTTTTCACTTTTTTTAGGGAATTCTCTTTTTCCCATATTTGTGCAACTGCAGAGTTAGTATATGCAAGTAAGGTGTCTTGCCCAATTGCTGATGTCATTTACAGTTTCCTTGGGTATTTTATTTGATGAGTTTGAGCATCTTATTTGCAGCTGACATTATGTGTTACTACATGCTGTGGAAACAAGGGATAGAAAGACTTACATTTCAATACTCCCTAGGACAAAAATAAACAGCAATGACATAGTACAGATGTACATAATTACTTCTTGGAACTGTTGTCTTATGTGACTTTTATTCTTTGTATTAATGTATGACATTGTATAATTTATTGTTGAGCTTTTTTCCCTGGTCCATCCCCGAAAAGAGGTTTTTGCCCCATCAAACTTTCTTAATCAACAAATGGAAATAAATAAACAAATAAATGATTCAGGTAAAGCTGAAATCTGGAGATGAGTGACCAGATGGGTAGTAGGGAAGGAAACATCATATGAAGTTGCAGGATCTTAAATTAAAATTAGACTGCAAGAAGTTTTTTTTTCTTCCTTTCATGAGAGGGTTGTATGAACTTCTGATACACTGTTGGGGACAGTTGTCATGTGTAAAATAATTCCAACTTTCAAACATAATGAAATGGAAGAACACAGAGTAAAATAAAATATGCAGCAGCCATTAAAGGCAGGCTGCAGCAAATAAAACCCAGATAGAATAAATAGGCTTAAAGACCTTATTCACTGCTGATACTCTATGTTTGCATGAATAACAGCTATGGTTTCAGTTTGAGCTTTGGTGGTAATATTATACTGGCAAAAGTTTTTCATGATTTCTCTAGTCATATTTTGCCTTTACTCCTTAGATCCACAATAAAAAATTTGTCTAGATATAGTTAGCAGATAAACTGAAGTAGTGCACGTTTACTCCTTATGAGTTTTTTTCCACTTGAAATACTTAACGTGAATAGCTCCCTTGGCTAGTATACTATTTACAGCCTCACATGTATTAACCATAGTTTTGTTTTTCTTGTATGTTTTATGCAGCTGACTTATAGTAGCATACTTGACACCTCTTACACATGTAATGCTAAAAGTGTAATTGCTGATCAGACAATCATTGTTTGAATAAGGTTTTTTAATGTGCAGTGAAAATGTATGTGCATGAGGTCAAATAACAGGATGATGACTGCAACTTGCCTCACAGACCAAGAGTTTTGAACAACTGAGACTGATGCCTTCTGACATGAAGCATCCACACATTGGACCTAATGAAGTAGTTACTAGCAAGCACTGACATCAAAATATTTTTTTTTGTTAACTCAGAAATACAAACAATAGGTCACATAACATGCAGCAAAATGTAAGAATACAATTTTAAATCTAGAAATGTGTCCTATTACACACAATCAGGAATTTTCCTCACTCACTGATAAAGGTAGGAATGCAGCTGCCACTACTGTACATACAGAAGAACTGTATGAACTATGCCTGGTAACAGTCTTATGATCTCAAGTGCAATGCAATTACAAAGTGAAACTTAAATACTCTCGTTTAAAAGTGGTGCTGAGCTAACATGCATTTTCTAGTTACTGAGATAAGATGCATGTTGGTGGTACAATGTCAAGGAAGCTTATAAATAAGGCAAATAGGATTGTACTAAATATGTTATTTCCACACATATGGCAGGACTTGATAGCATGCAGTGTCTGAATATTTAGCATTTCTACATTCTACACTTGCTAGCGTAACAGTGCTGGCTAATCTCTGAGTTACCATAACCACTGATTCAAAGTGATGACCTTAGTGGGGTAATAAATAAATGCACTAAATTAAAATAAATTAAATTAAAAGAATATCAAGGTGGATATACCCTTCCTGTCCTATTACATACAGATAACTATTACTGTAAATTGGTAATATTTTCTTAACCAGACAAGTAATCTTGCCATGAAAGCCTTTTTTTAGCCAAGACCAGACACATGGCACGGCAGTCCTAAATCAATGAATTATACGAAATTATTGCAAACTAGTTACAAATACCCCGAAGATGCCAAAGAAGAATTAACATGAGACAAAAACAGTGCGATTTGAAGTTAAAATACCAAATACCAAAAATAAGTGTAATACTGTAAAAGTGTTTTAAAGAGGTACTTGCCCAATGTATCCCCCACACCTATTCTACACACACACACACACACACACACACATATATATATATATATATATATATATATATATATATATATATATATATATATATATATATATATATATATATATATATATACTTACTAGCTCAAAAACTGATCTACTTTGTTCCAGGGAGAAAAAAACAAGATTCAGTTACATGACTTGGAATTATGGGTTTTGTAACTTTAAACATCTTCCCTAAACATCTGTTAAAGTACTCTGTCACACTCAACATTATTTATGAATTAGCTACATATAGTGTAACCTAAGTAAAGTAAGGTGGCAATTTCATATTGTAAAGAGATGGATTATAAGAATCCCCTGGAAGCCAAGTTTCAAGAGTTGTTATGTCCCCCATTTTACATAAATGAGATTACTGTTCTGTTCACTACAAACATGCACAAGACCCTGCATTGTGGGCACAAATAAAAGCTGCCAACAAGTTATGAATGTCGACAGAGTAACTTAAAAGTGTGTTTAATATTCAGCCACTAATCTCCAGACCAAACACACACCGGTAGCTGTTCACTTCCATATTTCATGTCCAAACACATTAATTCTCATACTCGCCAATGTGATACACTTGGAAGAAACTCAGAATGTAATGTGACTTAACAAAATACATAATTTTCACACCATTATGAAAACGGTAGTATGAGATGTTTGTCTGTACTGTAAGCACTTTACTTCACTATGTAGTCCCTAGCAAACTCACTAGCAAGTGTTGCCGTCAACAGTCCACTCCTCTTTTAAATGGAAGGGACATAGACCATATTTGTTTGCTCTGTACACTTGAAAAGCTGAGCAGACATTCAGACTCCCAAAACATTGACCTGTAATATCCAACACTGAAAGATTCCAGGTTCTGAGCAGTGTCACAAAGTGGTAATCAATAGGTTTGTTAAATATTAACAAGTTTAGACTTGGTGTAGATGATAAGTTTAGGAATTAGCAGATGATTTCACAAACTATTAAGCAAGAGTACCCATGGGTGAAGAGGAAGCACGAGTGAAATAGGGTGAATTTCGAGGAAGGACGGCTAGTTTTTCTACCTTTTCTTTAATGATTGCAAGCAGTATTTCAGACATTCACATGAGCAAATATAATGAGAAAATTAAATAAAGATGGATTTGTAATGTTTTTGAAGCACTCGGTCAGCTATATCTACATTTGTGACTCCATCTCTCATTCAAAGTTGTTGGGTTGCTTTTAATTCCACTAGTGACCCCATGAACAACCATCAACATCCACAGAGATTACTAGTTAAGTATGGAATGGAAGTACACTGCCAAACCTTTCTTCAACATGACACATACACTCCACACATGTCTAATACAAAACACAGAAGCAAGAATGAACCTTGTTCCCACCGTTTTTCTATCCATTTGCAAGCATGACACTTGTACATATTGTAGAAGAAGCAGATAAAAGCATAGTTCAACATTCATGTCTCTGATAATGCTGACTGCAATGTATGCAAGCTAAAATGCATGTGCATATGTATGTATGTGTGGGCACCCTATGAGCACACCACAGTAACTACTGAAATAAAAAGTAAATGCTGTATGTAGGGAAGCTCTGTATCTGTTTATGTTACAACACTGCCATATTCACTCATTCATTATTGACATCTACTGTATTTATAGATTCATAGGTAAGAACTAGGGCAGCTGCCCTTGTAGGCTACTTTATGCCTAACCAGTTTCCCTTTTGGTGCTTGAATTAACCTATCCCATTTGGTGTTAGATTGGCCTTACCCATTCAGTGGTTGATAAGAATATTTTATCCCTAGTAAGAATAACTGGGATCATACTATAGATAATTTGAGGGGACCCATACATGGGATAAAGCATTTAGGAGTTGTCTGTCTTCATTAGTAGTACAGGCAGCAGTTCTGAGTAATTTTTTTTCCCTATCCATAAATCCAAGTTGCGCATGAATACGAACAGGAAAGAACTTTGTTTTATGTTCCAGAGCAGCAGAATCCTCTATGAGTTACACCTGTTCGTTCCAACATTCTGCTGGTTTTGCAGAAGAGGCTTAGATCCCTAGACCAAGTATTTCTGATGGTATCTGACTTGCTGATGAGCAGCAGGTCCAACACAACTGGTCAGAGGATGCCTTGTATGCTAGACACAGGTCACCTCATAGCAGCCTGTTGGATACCAAGTAATTGACATGGCTTAGAGTTAGTCCATGTAGGACTTATTGTTTAAGCCTTGTATCCTTTTAGTAAGGTATGTCTGTGTGCATTCCAGTTGTTGAATATGTTTGGACAGATATATGCTAAAGGGGGCATTTTACTCAATGACCACCTTAATATGGGCTGATTTAAGGGGGACAATAACATCCCTAGATCTAAACAAAATCCCATTGTTTATAAGATGTGCAATATAGAACGATTTTCTTATGACAATGGACACATGTAGGCTGAAAGTTAGGTCACTGTCCACATAAGTTCCCAAATGTAGAACAACTGAGTCAGTTCTTAGGGTTATTTTCTTCATGTGATAGTTACCTGGAGTAGAATACTTCCCAAAGTATACGATAATGCATTTTTTGGCATTTAGTTTCAGTTCATGATTTTAGCACCAGTTATTTATTTGGGACAAACCTTCTTGGAGGATGTCTAGGTCATTTGAAGATTTAATAACTGCTCATAGCTTGCAGTCATCTGCAAACTTAATCAGCTAGAGCCCTTTGGTATTGGCTTTTACTTCAGAGAAGTAGATGCCAAACAGGAGGCGGTCACAGGACAGAACCCTGGGGGACTCCACTGCTGACTGGTCTCTTTCTTGAGGTTACATTCCCTATTCTCACTTCTTGCCTCATATCTGTCAGCCAGTTGGTAATCCAATAGATGACATAGGGGAGAATTCCAGGTTTATTTTGCTTTCCTACTATGCCTGAATGGAAGATCGTGTCAAAAGATTTGGCAATATTAGAGTATGAGGTGTGTTCTGTTTTATCTTCATCCATTGCTTTTGTGACTTTTTCAAAAAATCCACCAGGATTAATAAGCACGACCTGCCCTAGACGAATGCAAACTGAGATATGCCCAGTATTTAGAGTTTTCCTATTTGCCTATTGAATAATTCCATAATACTTATGGATCTGTAATTGCCTGAGTCTGTGGAGGATCCTATGTCATGCAGGAGAATGACTGTAGCTGTTACCCATTCACTTGGTATAAAACCTGTAAAGAAGGCTGAGGTTGAACAGTGCTGTTAGGGGAGTAGTAAATCATGCTCATTGATAGCACTTTTAGGACTTGGTTTTGTGTGATAGCTGCAGGTTAGCCAGTTTCAGGTAAAATGTATTTATTCTAGTAAGAGTCACAGGGGATGCAGAGAGTCTATCCCAGCAATCAGTAGTTTTTAAGGTAGAGAACTAATTCTTGACAGGAAGCCAGTCGATCAAGAAGCATATAAAAAAAAAATATATATATATATATATATATATATATATATATATATATATATATACACACACACACACACACACACACACACACACACACACACACACACACACACACACACACACACACACACACACACACACACTCAGTCACACACCCACCACATGTACCACACACAAACCCATACAGGCAAGTGAGACGACCGCCAATTCAATCAATCAGTATACCTTTGGACTGTAGTGAGAAACACAGATAGGATCCAAAGCAGAAATGTGACTCGTGTGATTGATGCTCATAAGTGTGATCAGAAAAGCACATTTGCAAAGAAAATAGAAATTCAAAATAGCAAAAAAAATAAATAAATATTAAATCACTTAAAAATTAACCTCCCTGCACCCTCTGATGTGAGATGCTACACCCTCATACCCCTGCTATTTATACATACTAACTCCAAGACTGCTGTATCTTGAAGATATGAGAAATTCTGAAAAAAGCAAAATAGCAGCAATTAAGCTACTCTCTTTAGGATAACCACTACTCCCTCCAGGAAGGCCTGCAGTCCAGGCCAGAGCAAGCTGTTACTGAAATAAGTTTTAAACACTAATTAAGTGAAATCAAAGAGTATGAAAATAGCAGAAATAGTGAAATTACTTTAAGTACAATATAAAAATAAAAACTTTCTTAACAGGTCATTTTAATAGATTTTTTACTCAGCCACCAAAACAATCAGTGATATGGCTATAGCAGTGATCTGGCTGCATTTTAGCCAGACATTTAATAGCCTGCAGCATTGATTGATTGATTGATTAATTGATTGACTGATTGGTTGATTTTGAGTTGTTAATCAGCTGGGTGGACTGGTCTGCAGACCCCTTTCAGTCACAACCTGAACTAGGTGTGTGTGTGTGTGTGTGTGTGTGTGTGTGTGTGTGTGTGTGTGTGTGTGTGTGTGTGTGTGTGTGTACATGTGCATCCATGTGGGTTTGCCAGTGTAGTCATAAAGCAATAAAGAATGTATTGTTTCCCTGGGTATGCATTATTCTATAGCACTGCAACATTATGTTGTGCAAATTATTAGTGGTCCAAGCACTAGCAGGTTGACTACAGTGGAAGAAATGAACATCTAATAGTCAGCTTGCATTTTCTTTGTGGGGTTTCATGAAGGGTTTATCATAGTGCTGATTCTCACAGTTAAACAGACAAGCCAGATAAAGTCAGAGGGATGAAGACAAGCTATCTCATACAAAAACACAACAACAAACAGTGAACCTGATGAATATTTATTGAAGAACTGTATTAAAATGTATTAAAACCACATAAACAATATAAAGATAAGAGCTTTCAACTCATTTAAAATGCATCAAGAGATTTTGATAAATTTTAATACAGTTCTTCAATAATATTTATCATGTTCACCTTTTGTTGTTGTGTTTTTGTATTGAAACGTCAGAGGGGTCCAACCCCACCTATCTTAGAGTAAGGTATTACAAGAAAAACAAATTAAAATAAATCTTAATGAAAGCTTCAACTACTAAAAGACACCAAAGAAATCAACACATCACTAAATTATACCAATTGGTGAAAAGCATTAACACCCCCTCACTAAATAAAGCTCACCATCCTCAAATGTTTAAAATCATATTTTTACAGGAGGCAGCCCTCTGATCTTACATGTGCTGAGTTGTCCTATTGCACCTCTGCAATGTAAACATCATTATGATCTTACAACTGCCGATACAGTGAAATTATTGCTTTTAAATGGAATTGTCCCTTCTCTACAGATGTTCATTCTCAAACTGCACATCACTATGCGCTTATAAACAGCACTGGTAGCTGAATACTCCACAATCAGTATCTCAAGATAAATAAACATCTCTACGAAAGTCATCATAGAACAAAATGCAAAGCAAGCATGCAACCTTGTGTTGACACTACAACTTCAACTATATATAGCAGTTAACAAAATACCATTTAGACGAAAAACAGGTAGGCAATTCAAATTGCTAATAAAACATACATAAGAAAAGCAAACAACAACTTTCAGTTACCAGCAAATACTCCCCATAGGTAGTAAAGGGTAGAAGACATAGGTACGTACCAGCCAGTAAGAGGGGAAGGAGGGAGGGTAACCTGAACTGCAGCAGTGTATACACTCGAACATCTACATTTATGGTAGGTACAAAACTGCACTATGTTCATCATGTTACACTGCTGCAGTCATTACACTTGGGTAGAATCCCAAAGCTGAGGTAGGGTGGCTGGTTCTATAAGGCATTAGGTGTGGCTATAAGGCCCTGCAGCACAGCAGTGGTGAAGCCAGCTCTGGATTTAGAGTATAAAGGCAGATGGTAATGCTTGGTGAAGGTATGCACAGAACTCCATGTTGCTGCTTCCAAAATGTCCTTGGTAGGCACTCCTCTGAGGTAGGCAGTTGAAGTGGCTGTTGCCCTGGTGGAGTGAGGTCTAATGCTGCTAGGTATAGATTTCCCATGGTGTGACCTTTATGTTGTATGGATAACACCAACAGAATATCAAAAGAAACAAGTCTAGTACCACTGCAATAACACATCCTTTATTTCCAAAAATAAAATATATATACGCTTATATACATGTGTGATGTACAAGAACTACCTTGGCAGGACTAGCCACCTGGTGGTGCAAACCTTGGCTGTAGATGATTATCACAAGTGACTCCCCAACCACATCTGCAAAATGTGAAAAGGGGGCTGTGATGGATGGATATGTGTGTATATTAAAGTAGTAATCCACGACTGCACATGGGTATGTCAGGATTTACTCACAGTCGATGTGGTTTGATCACAAGGGCGCTTTCTACACATGTAGGGAGTACATATTTTGATTTTAGCATTTTGACATTTCATCATTGCACATTTAGTAGTCTAACTTTTAGTACACTGCTTTTCAGTAAGATGACATGGACCCTGTGATAGCCACCTGCATATTCATCAAGATGCTAATGTCAAGAACGAATAACAGTCTACTGCCAAGGTCTTTGCATCAATATTATACATTCAGTATTCTAACTTTCAGTGTATGGCTTTTCAGTAATATGAAATGAACCCAATGATCATCTCCTACTACGCATTAGGATGCTAATATCAAGAATGAAGGACATTTTCCTGTCAAGGTCCTTGCATTAACAAATTCCATAGCTATGGACCACGTCCTTGCATTAAAAATTCCACAGTTATGGACCACGTCCTTGCATTAACAAATTCCACACCTATAAACCACATCCTTGCATTAACAAATTCCATAGCTATGGACCACGTCCTTGCATTAACAAATTCCACAGCTATGGACATCTGAATTAGCCCTGCATAGGAATACTTATTCCACTCATTTAGCAGGACTGCTTTAAGGCAATTTGATGCTTTAATGATTGATAGTAGACTAACACCTTGAGTCTGCCAAATAATATTACACCTAGTATTTTGTTTTAATACAGAAACAGATTTGCAATGGTTTTAAAAATACATGAATTGTAATGTAAACAAACTGATAATTTGGCCTTACATAACCTCTACAGGCTAATAATTGTTTTTGCTGACATCCACTTTGATTTGATTAATATATAAATAGTAAAGGCATTTTCAAAGTTTTTATATGTAACATAAATGGTTACAGTTTTTGAGAATATAAAGTCATCTGAGTACATTAAATCATGTAATGGCTGTAAAGTTAATCTCTGAAATTGGGTATTTATCATTATTTATTGACAGCTGTTGTTACTAACTAGTGTTCTCAAAAGTACTTGGCTAAACCTTGGGACTAACACTGGATTCATCACCAGACTGGTACTGATTGTAATAATCATTGACACAGGCTTCACCCTAGGATGAGAGATGGCCCCATCACATGCACTTTGATCCCTCGCTTCTTAACATTCCTTTTAGCTGCCTGCATGGATTCTTGTTTTACATGACTTGGACAATATACACCTGTGAGATGATAACTTTCAACTTTGTACTGCTATTCACTAACACTTTTTCATTATGTGACATACACAGTAAATGTTAGTTTTTTAAATCTTTAGCTTTGATATTAATAGTTCCTCCTTGTATAACTTTTCATTGTATTACTAGCAAGTGTTCTGTAATATGTTTTGCAACTAATCTAGTGATAATTAAACATTCTGGTCCCATATCCCATTAGAAAGCTTAATGGTGCTTTAACAGTCCAACCAGAATCCTTTGTCATTTTTGGCAAAATCATTGTAACTTTTCAGGTCTCCAAGTGCAAACAAGTTGGCTTACATAAAATGATTTGTCTGTAGCTATTAGTACTTCTCTGTGTTTAGCTAGCACTTTCTATATGGATCCTGTATTCACAGTTATAATTTCCCTTTCCTTTAAATTTTCGGAATATTCTGTTATCTTTCTTAGCACTGGTAAGAACTGTGCCTGAAATCAACATGTACACACACACACACACACACACACACACACACACACACACACACACACACACACACACACACACACGTGCATACATACACACACACACACACACACACACAAACACACACACACACACACACACGCACACACACCTCCTTCAGTAATACAAAGGCCAGACTGTATAATAAGCAAATATGGAAATATCTACTTTTTCATGTGTGGGTAAAACAAGAATATTCCAGATCAGTACCCCATGAAAGAAAAGCAGCACAATTCACCAGAATAATGGTCCCACCAATATCATAGGAAACACTTGTTCATGACATCATATCAAAACTAATGCAGCCAAACAGCAACCAACTGAAGTGGATATTTTAAAACTAATGACTGCCAAACAATGATGCTGCTTAAGGTATCACTGTACAAACAGATGCATGCTGTTTTGTGTGCCCTGTGACTGGACTAGAAATGAACTAAAGTTGCAACTGTTTTTGCATGAATAGTCTGTGTTCTACTTTACCTAAGAATGTGAGACCTTAGAATGAGAATTACAGTTAGAGGAGTAGGAGGATTTCTCATGCAAAATACTTTTGAAACTTAACTGGATGGGGGGGGGGGGGGGTGCAATGTGATTTTGCAGGCTATTCATATCTGTAACATGACTAGTAAAGTTATGATTGGCAGGTTCTTTTGTGGTAGGATTACAAAGGGTAAGTGATCATAAATGCCATGAACAAGCAGGCCTAAATTTTGCATCTCATCTTTTGTAATTACCCTTCCCACTCCGCAACTACTTTTCCCCATCTGGCCTAGATATTCTTAAAGCTCATTTAGTTCTACATTGCCCAGTCTCTGACGTAATGTTTTCTATATAACCCTTAAACGGAGCCCTTCAAGTTACTACCCATTCCCTTGCTTCCCCCACTTTCTTTATCTTCAACATAATACTACCTGCCCCTTATGTGGCATGTCCATGTTGCATTTTCCTTTCTCTAATCATGTACTATGTACATCCCCAGCTTTCTCATTCTTTTTCTCACTTATCCTTAAATGTGCTCTTCTGAAACAAAGCACTGCATGGCACACCATACGTTTTTGTCCTCCAATACACATTTCAGACAAAGAAAGAAATTATAATGCGAATTGTGACCATTTAGATCATTTTCAGTTTTTAGTCAGAATCAATCAAATTATCAATAAAAAGTATTTGGATATTTGAAAATATAACATAGAGATCAGTGTGTAAAATATTCTGTGCAAAAAGATGACATCCATAAAAGACATCTATAGTCTATAGTGATGAATGCAGCAGCAGGCCTGGCAGTGTACACAGTAGCTAAGTTTCCTCATTGTTTTTACAAGATGATGAGAACATGTTATTGGAGATGTAACCTCCATTATGTCATGCAGAGTTGCACCAGCCTGGGATTAATGACACTTTTCCAAGTCAGGGTACTTCCAACACTTCCCAGCTATAGCCACTGAATTCCTAAATCTAAATCTATGAATTTAGTAACGTGGCGGCATGCGTGTGTCAAGCCGTGTCCCTTTTTTAAACCAAACCATATGGGACTTGAATACATCGGTATAATGGTTACAATGTAAATGTTTAAGTAATGGAATTAAAAACTGTTAAATTCACTGAATGAGGAGTTGCCACCCCTAGGTGGAGGAACTGTTCAACAGAAGCCACTGTATATAAAGACACTGGAGGATAAGTATATTTTATTAAATCTTGAACTGTACATACTACATAGACACCAAGCAATGAAGGGGTTGTACATTAGGGAGTAAAGGAAAGAACATCTAGTTTTAGTTAAAACTGTAAGCATGTTTATGTTATATATGAAGGTACAGAAATACAACACACTGATAAAATATTTTCTCCACTTCTGGAAAGGACCATGGAAATTCATGGAATTTAAGACATGAAATGAAGAAAAATGCTGTTATGCTAAACTGGAATGAAGACATGGGGATATAGACCACTGCCAAGTATTTTCCTTGTTTTGCAGCCCAAAGTTCATTTTTTTAATTTCTTTCATGTATTTTCTTTCCTGTACAAGTTTCCATCTCCACCAAGGCATGCTAGCTTTGTTGTACATTACGGGAGTGGACCAGACATGAGTTTCCTCAGAGCCTCCCATTCCAGACCGACAGTCAGTTCCTTAATAATTGAAAGCTGAGCATGTTAACAGTACATAACTTCCTTACAAAATATACAAGTGCCATGTAGACATATTTTGGATATTTCCACAGACAACATAGGAAGGTTATACAAGGGTATTGGTTATGGTAACTGGAACAAGTCTTGCCAATCTCAGAGTCTGCAACTTCAGCTATTTTTTGTAATGTCAGATGCAGATGTGTTTAAAGACACATACTTTTTGCTAGCAATTCTGTCAACATAATAAGATCATCACTTTTATTATTATTCCACCCAAATTACATGTCAGGAATCATAAACTCAGTACACATAATTTAAGTGTACAGGTAAACAAATGAGGTATGACTCAAAGAGGCATAATGCAGAGTAAAAAGACGCAACATTAGGAAGGAAAAATCACATGGAATGCAATTCAGAAAGACTAGGGCAACTCAAAGAAGACACCATCTTGTAATTTTGTACAGACAGGTACAGAAGGTTATGACAATGCATCTGAAACATTAACACACACACACACACACACACACACACACACACACACACACACACACACACACACACACCATACCTCTCAACTATCTAGCTTTTGGCAGAATGTCCATATTTTTGTCTCAAATTTTGGTCTGTTCCTCATAACATTTGTGGTTTGCTGGAAAATCACTGAGGACTGAAGTCACTAAATAATGACATATATATATGAGTTTCAGGCTTCATATCCTTTAGAAAATACATAATCATGCAGAGCCTATTATTCTAGCAATTTTCTAAGTTTATAGGAGCAATATGTAAAATCTGTCCCTATTGTTTGTGTTTTCCCCCTTGGAGAGATAACACATACACACACACACACACACACACACACACACACACACACACACACACACACACACACACACACACACACACACACACACACACACACACACACACACACACACACACACACACACACACACACACACACAGAGTAATATGTAATAAAACTACAACAATAAATCAGACATGTAGTACTGCTGATAGAAGAGGCAACAAAGAAAACATAGTGTACAAGCACAACAGACAGTAGTATAACTCACTCAGTAAGGTGAAGTAGGAAAAAATGTGATGGGAATCATTGCCCTTAACAAGCAAGGCATGGCACACAGTCATGTCAGATACTTACATGGTATGTTGCATACCCAGACAGCAGCAATTAGCAAGGGGTCACTGAAGTGCAATACCAATGTTGGAAAATAATACTATACTGTATTACCAGGCACATATTCGCCAGCCATCAAATGCATCCCATATGTGACCTTGAAGGTCAGATCCACTGGTGACTCTCCAAGACAGCATTGTGCATCCTGACAAATGTCTCTGTTGAGGACACAAGGGAAATCTCCAAATTTTCAGGCATCTGAATCCATTGAAATGTTTATTTACTTATTTCCCTTGACCACCACTGACAACCAGCTCTGAACATGGATGAATTACTATCAGAAATAAAATCCACAATATGAACATAATTTTGAAAAAGAAATGAGTGTACAAACAACAATACAGAGAAAGTACTACAGCAATGAAGAAAACAAGTACATGAGTATGGTGACCTGGATGCTAAAGGAGATCTGGTATATAAAAGGCAAAGCAGAAGAATCTCAGGTCAGTGAAGACCATGTCTAGAAGGTTTAATGGAAGTCAGTGTGAGAAAAGTGAATGGGCATATGGTAGTAAGTGAAGATAAAAGAATGGGGAGCTAGCACTAAGAAATTACAGAAACACTGACAATGGCAAGATGGGATGGTGAGAGTGAGGACCCTGGTAGCTAAAGGAGCTGGAGGTTGGTATAATGGTTAAGGTGTTTACTTCATAAGCACAAGGTACAGGGTTTGATTCTCACCTTTGGAATGGAAATTGACTAGGCTTAAAATGGCCCACAAGGGCAATTAGCCTATTACTAACCTATGAACCAGTGTAATGCGACTTTCCAGCTATGACAGCTGAATGTCACAACGTCAAGAGGGATTTTTATAGCAAAAGGATACTACCTGACATGGTTAGAACTTTGAATGCACTCAAAGTTTCACTACTGCCATATTACATTCAATGGGTACTTTAGATTATTTGAAATAGTTATACTAAGATCGTTTTCTACTTCTCGAGTTGTCACCATCTCATTTAATTTTATGTGTTTTTCCTTGGATTGCTGTTACCAAGCTGCCCTATCGTGAACTTGCTTGGACTGAATATATGTTTTCACACATATGAATACACATCTAACCCTGCAACGTCTCTTCGGCTAATCACCTGATCTCCTTATTAGTCCTGTTGCAGACCTTCTTGTTATTTCCACTGAGACGTATTTTTACTTCCAGGTTCTATACAGTGTTAGGCAGAGTTGTACTTCACTGGTAAAATCTTTGTCTCACAGCGCCAGGGTTTAATTCCTGATCTCACCAGCTATGCTGAGTCAAAATTCCTTCCCCATGTCCATGCAGATAGTCTCCAAGTACTCTGGATTCTACCCAAAAACATTCCAGTTTGCTAGTTATATTATCAGTGTGAGTAGTGCAACAAGTATCACACTCGCCTTTGGTGCAGAAGACTATGGCTTCTATTTCTACACCAGGTAGATTGATTGCTGACACTGCAGTGTAGCATAAAGGGGTTGCTGCAACCCTGAATGTGTCATCATTTGTAGGAGGCATTAAAACCAAGGTCCCATCTGCTTGAAAGCTAACAGCCTAGCAGTACTCTAACCCAGTCAACAAAGAACAGATAAAAAAAAATAAAATTAAGCTGTGCATACAGTTGTTATATTTACTTTTGCCCTTCTTACCAAATAAATGTAAACATTAAAAATGCCAGTTATATACATATTGAATAACACACTCACCAGACTTAAACCATGAGATACACAATTTATAAATCAGTTTTATTTATTACAGGCTACATTAACTATTACCTTATATTATCCAACTTTTAATTCATAAAAATCATCCTAGGACTCACTATAATCTTATTAACTTGCATATGTGTGAGTCTTTTGTGTGGGAGTAGTCACCTGATATCAGTAACAATTTACCTTTCTTGGTATGTAAATTAACTCACTTCTTGATTCCTTAACTGACATTCTCATTATCAGTCTGACATTTAAATCAGAATTGAAGAGTAACAGTAATAATGCTGAAATGAACCTGTGAGACAAATTGCCATTACTATATAGTAGTTATCCTGCTAGTATACTGAAAGTTTTATTGCAGAATGTACTGCAGTAAATGTTTACTATATAATAATTACAAGCAACTCATACTGTTGCATGTTTTACAGAATATTGTTTTTGTACTGTGTGAATGCTGCTACGCAGAATATAATATGCTTTAAAAACTCGTGTAAATGTCTTACTTCAACTTGTAAACACCATATTGCCTACTTCAGGTTGTGACTGAAAGGGGTCCGCAGACCAGTCCACCCAGCTGATTAACAACTCAAAATCAATCAATCAATCAATGCTGCAGGTTATTAAATGTCTGGCTAAAATGCAGCCAGATCCCTGCCATAGCCATTTCACTGATTGTTTTGGTGGCTGAGATGACCTGTTAAGAAAGTTTTTATTTTTATATTGTACTTAAAGTCATTTCACTATTTCTGCTATTTTCATACTCTTTGATTTCACTTAATTAGTGTTTAAAACTTATTTCAGTAACAGCTTGCTCTGGCCTGGACTGCAGGCCTTCCTGGAGGTAGTAGTGGTTATCCTAAAGAGAGTCACTTAATTGTTACTATTTTTAGCTGATGAGAACTAATAGTTCAAATGTATAGCTGTTTCTGATTGATTCCCTTGCTTTTTCATTTTCATTATACTGTGACCAGCTGCAATCTCTTACTCAGTCTTGCTTTGCAGTAGGATTGCAGAAAGGCACACTTGTGTGAACTTACTGAGAAACTTATAAAAATTTTTTTTTCTGGATTTCTGCTTCATTAAAATACTCTGTAAAAATTAATTTTTGTATTTTTTACTGCGCTCAAAGTAATGTTGCTGTTTCTGCTGTGTTCATACTATTTTACTTGTTTTACTACACTTAATTACTGATTAAAATGTAGCTTGGTAACAACCTGTTCTGGCCTGATGTGGAGTCCATCTTGGTAAGAACAGTGCCTATTCTAGTGAGGGTACTTTAAATGCTACTATTTCCGTGTAACTAAGCACTACTGGGTCAGATTTATAGCTGTTTCTCATTCATTTGCTTGTGTTTTTGCTTGTTTTATATCGTGACTAGCTGCACTCACGGAGGATGTTATAAAGTGTTTTTTTCTTGACTTTTGTTATATCAAAAACTCAGAAAAGTTCATTTTTGTATTTTATATTAGGCCTAACCCTAACCATTTTGTTTTATCAGTTTTATTTCATTTAATTACCATGTAAAATATACCTTCATAACAGCCTGTTTTGGTATGGTGTGGAGCCACCCTAGAGACAGCAGAGTTTATTCTAGTGACAGTTGTTTAATACCTGACATTTCTAGTTACTGAGCTAGCAGTTTGCTTGAATTTACTCGCTTCTCTTGCAAGTCATTTTTTCTGTTAGTACTGCAGTAACATCTTCCTTCATTTCACAGGCACTCTGCATTAGCATGTTCTGTGCCAAAAGTTATTGAGCTGAGTTGCAAAAATCTGCTACCCTACCATCTATAATAGTCAGCACATGGTGTTAAAAACAGAGACTCTGTAACCTCCCTCCCTTAACACTCATGTAGTCCCTTATTCCCCTTTCAGGTTCTGCAACAATAAAACTGAGCATCATGCAGAGAGAGCAGACTAGCTCCCTTCTATTGCCAGCCTTCTAGCACTTGTTGTCCTAAGGCAGTGTAGGAACTGCCTTGTGCCCACTGAAAATGACCTCCTGCTCAATTGAGGAAATTTTGTTTGTGAAAAGTGTAAATACTTCACACATTTAGAAGCATCCATCTCCCAGCATGAGACATGAGTATTACACTGTCATAAACATATACAAACAACATCATCATACAAACATCACAAAACTGTCATGTGCTAATTCATGATACATTAACTTTTATGTACAGGAAGTATGCAAAACCGCAGTCTCAATGCAGTAATCTATACAGGCAAGTGGGCTAAACAGCAAAGTTCTCTGCCATGTTGTTTCCATTAAAATGATTTTTGAGGGAAGGGTTGAGATGTAACTGTTGGCTTGTGCGCCTCCTGTATATAATTGCTTGCAAGGACATCATTTAAAAGTATCAGTTACTGTTCTGATTCCATCTCAAATAGAAATTCAGTTACACCATTAGCGCCTACAGTCCTTGATCCTAAGGAACTCACATTTAACAAAGATGCCAAAACTTGGGTGTGTACCAGCTTTTCGTCAAATACTGAATCCATACAGTAAAATATTTGCTACTGACAATGCTAAGCCAATGTTTACCAAGTTTGAGAAATACAACTAACTTTAAGTAGAAACATAAAGATTTCAGGAGTTTTGCAGCTGTGATAGAATATATGGAAAATGTGAAACTATACAACAGACTACTGGAGTTTGTGCTTTTCAGCTGAAGTGAGTGCACCACCTTATTTAAAAAGCTGGTGGTGATGCTGCAGTAGCGTTGTCACCTCACAGTAAGACATTATCCTGTTCGATTCTCAGCTAGAGCGTCTTCTGTGTGGAGACATGCGTGAATGGGCGTTTGAAGGTTTTGCATCAGGGCTGGCAACTCGGCACATAAAATCTACTACCAATCATTAGCGGACCAGAGTTCCGCTGTGGCAACCCCCTAAACGAAAAAGCTGAAAAACATAAAACAACAAACTGGGAAGACTTTGTCCAGGAAATTAGAATCATACTGTATAATTGAAGAGTGCTATCTGTGGACTGTCTTTCAGCAAAAGTGAAGACTTGATTTATTTTAACAATTTCAGTTAAAATGAGAAGTAAAATAAACAAAAGTTGTGTACCTACCATAATGATACATCCCTTGCTGCTTGTTTTCTTCTGGTTCACCCTTTGGGACACTGGATCTGACCTTGACACCTTTTAGAAGTCTGTGAACATCCAAGGCTTTGTGTAACCCATAATTCCCCATGTTGTTGGACTGGTTTCCTGCTCATAAGAAAATTAAGTAATTCAATGGACTAACTTATATAGAAAACAGTAATCAAAAGTTGTTTAAGACAAGGTCTTTGGTGAGGCCCATCCATTCAAAAATGAAGCACCAAGTGACAATTTTGGAAGGAGGACAGAGGATGATGTTGAACCAGATGAAAACAAGACAACACTGATCTAGCTTTATGGTAAGTATCCAATTCAACCTTTGAGGCAGATTCCCAAGCTAATAAAAATACCTGGGTGGTAATACTGAATACAGAAAAAGAAGTGCTTGGTTCATAACTTTGATCTCTCCTTGATTGGTAAAGAAAGGTGTGATGATCACATGATTGGATTACAAAATTTTAAACTACATTGTTATACAGCGGTTTTATCTGAAGACATTTTCTAAAAGAGAGGACAAAATTAATTATTAATTAAACCAGTTTTGAGAATGGTGGAGCCAAAGGACATATGGTATCTGGACTGCATATCCAGCTTACAGTGAGACACAAATGTGTGAACAGTGGACCAAGTAGCTGCAGCATAAATCTGACCGGTGGTCTAATATGAAAAACTCCTTTTAAAAGGCTTTACAAAGTCTGTGAGCCATAATAGGAGCTCCACATTCTTCCACATGGAAATTCGAAATGGCAGCCAATTGAACTCTTAGAGTAGCAGGAGAAGCACCCTGATGAAATAAGTCTGTTAAGAACTCTAATATCTTATTCAAAGGAGCTATAAAGGGATCCACATGGTGTGTATTCTTCCTGAATACAAACCGTTTCCATTTGCTAGTATATGTCTTTGTAGTGGAAGCTTTATGCGAAGCCACTAATATATGCTGGACTGCTGGTGACAAAAGATCAGACCTGGCTAAGTTGGGAATTGGAGCAGCCAAGCTGCTAGATGGAGTGACAGGAGCGCGGGATGGGGAACCCCTGACGAGTGAGTCAATAGATCTGGCTCTGGGTCCAGAATCCAGGGTCCCCGAGTGCAGTGTATTTTTAGAAAGGGAAACCAAATTTGACGAGGCCAGAATGGAGCAATGAGGATTATCGTCCTGTGTAGGTTCCTGGCTTTCTGGAGAAACTTCGATATCAGAGGAAATGGGGGAAATGCATATAGGAGTCCCGGGGGCCAATCGTAAACCAGTGCATCCCTGGGGACTTCCCCTGGAGGGGGTAATAGGGCAAAGTAGCTCCTGCATTTGGCATTCATTGGAGACGCAAACAGGTCGCAGGAAGGCTGGCCCCACGTGCGAAAAATCCTTTCGCCACTGACTGTTTTAGAGACCACTCGTGCGGTAACAAAATTGCTCTGCTCAGCCTGTCGGCTATGACGTTGGATGACCCGGGATGTGCGTTGCTATTAGAAAGCGACCGTGGACTCCGCCCACTGCCAAATTCTCATGGCCTCTCTGCATAGTTGATAGGACTTGGTTCCCCCTTGTTTGTTTATGTACCAGACTACCGACATGTTGTCCGTCTGAACTGCAATAGTCCCTAGAGGAAGAAGGGGAGCAAAGTGTTGCAACGCTAGAAACACTGCCCTCAACTCTAGAACATTGATGTGCAGATTGTACTCCAAATTGGTCCATTCGCCTTGGACTGTCTGTCCCTGAAAGATGCCCCCCCACCCTATCAGGGAAGCGTCCGTGGTCACCGTAACTGTGGGCGTGGGTAGCACAAACGGCCTCCCCTGGGAAAGGTTGCACGTTTGAAGCCACCAGTTTAGATCTGTTTTGCAAGTCTTTGTTATAAGAATCTCGTGTGTTAGAGGTAGTTGTTGAAATGACCATTGAGCAAACAGTAGCCATTGTAGGACTCTCATGTGCAGCCTTCCCAGGGGAATTGTAATAAGGGAGGCTGACATGAGGCCCAACACCTTCAGTACCAGTTTTGCAGGAGATTTCCTTGACAAGAGTAGAAGACGTATGTGAGTCTGCAGTGATAATATCCTTTCTGGGGGAAGCCTCAGAATTAATTGACGTGTGTTTAACTCTGCTCCTATGAACAAGATATTTTGTGATGGCTGAAGTAAGGATTTTCGAAATTTACGGAGATCCCTAGGTGAACACACAGTTGAAGAACATAGTCTCTGGCCTGCAGTAGTTGACGGGTGGTGGCGAAAGGAGCCAGTTGTCCAGATACGGAAACACCTGGAATCCCTGGCGTCTCAAGTGAGACGCTACCACTGCCATACATTTGGTGAAGACCCTGGGGGCTGAGGTCAGACCAAAGGGCAGGGCTCGAATTGAAAGTGACTGGCTCCCAGCCGAAGCGCAAATGATCTCTGGATGCCCTGGCCATTTTGATGTGGTAGTATGCATCCTCTAGATCTATTGAGCACATCCACTCGTCCTTCTGTAAGAATGGAAGGATCGATTGAAGCGTGACCATTCGAACTTTTCTTTCTTGATGAAAGTATTGAGGTAGCTTAGGTCTAGAATGGGCCTCCAGTCCCCTGTTTTCTTTGGAACTAAAAGAACCTTGAGTAAGTCCCGAATCCTTGCTGGTCCACTGGGACTGGCTGGATGACTCTTTTTTCTAGCAGCTTTGAAATTTCTAAAGCTGCTGGCTCTCGCAGATGGGGCGGTACATCTGGGAGTCTTTTCTTTGGAATGGGATAGGATAGGAAGGGTATGGAGTAACCTCTGGTAACTACGCTTTTTACCCACTTGTCTGTAGTTATATCTTGCCAGGCCTGAGGGTATAAAGCTAGCGACCCCGACTGCCTCCAGAGCAGGACAGTCGGGCCTCCTCTCAGGAGTGCTGGAAAGGTTTACCAGGGAGTGTTTCCCTGTCACCTTGATGTTGCGGACCCCTCTGCCGCCAGGCGGCGTCTTCCACCTCTGCCCCCTCCTCTGCCTCTAGAGGGGCATCACCCTGTGTGCCTGAGAAAGACCCTTGGGGTTTTCGAAACCACATTTTCCACCGCGTTGCCCTTTGGGGTACGGTCTGGTTGGGGTGGAAAAACGGACTCCGACAGCAGACAGAGTCTTTCCCTCTTGTTCACACCGGGTAAGGGTTTCCTTTACCTTGGGGCCAAAAAGAGTGGCACCGTCAAATGGGGCGTTTGTAAAGGAAGACGTGAAGGCTTCCAAAGGAGCATAGGCGCATCCAGGATTGTCTCTGAAGAGCAATCGCTGAAGCTGCTGCCCTACTCGAACCTTCGCCGCGTAAGAAATCAGCCTCATGGACGAGTTAACAATCGATGTTAGGGTATTAAGTTGCGCTGTCACTTTCTCTGAGACAGCTGCATCTGTAGTACCCTGGAGGGTATCTCCCAACTCTTTGACTAGATCCCTCTGCAGGCGTGTAAAATGAGTCAAATAGTTCAGGGACCGCATGGAAAAAGCCGCTGAACTAAAAATGCGCTTCCCATATCTATCCATCGTCCTAGAGTCTTTATTAGGCGGATGGACAGACCGAGAAGACTCCGACATCTCCTTTTCGTGGCTGCAGCCACCACCATAGCGCCTACTGGAACTCCTTTTGTAAGGTAGGACTTATCCTGAGGTGCTGTGATGTACTTGTTCGGTTTTCTTGGAACAGGTTCCACTGTGTCAGGAGTCTCCCACGCCCTTCGAGCAATAAGTTCCATTAGTTCGAAGGGCGGAGTGACCCAGGAGGAGGAAGGGCGAGCACCAAATGCCTTCAGCAGAACTGACTCATCCTCAGAAGGGGGAAGGGACTGCCAGTCACCTCTCTGTTTCAGGATCTCCAAAATGTCTGAAAAAGAGACATCTTCTGAAGGTGACTTAGGGGACCCCTCTGACTCATCTAAGTCAGTATCAGATGTCAAGGATTCCTGTGGAGAATCCAAGTGTCTCCTCTTACACAGTCTCTTCCTAGGGACTTCCTCATGGGAGCATCCGAAGAAGCCTCGGAGGAAGAGGGACACCCTCCAGGGGTGGCTGAGACACTGGTGCCCGACGCTTGGATGTGGCCGTGGGTGCAGATGAAGACAAAGGCCCTTTATGGGGAGGAGAAGCTGCTTCCACTGATGTGGTTGTCTGGGTAGACAACACCTTCCTCATCAGGTCGAACGCCCCGGGTCCCGCGCATCGAAGAGTCCCCGGTTCCGAAGAAATGGGAAGAATCCCGACACGGGCACCGAAGGCATCGACCCGAGGACGGAGCCGAATCGATCCGTGCGAGGCCCGAGGGGAGAGTCGGAACCGACACGTCGGTTCGACTCTCGCCCCGGAACCAAGAACAGACCGTCGGCTCCGAGACTCGGTGCGGTCCGACGGAGTCGAGGTGAGGGGAACAGACCGAGAAATGACGGTTCTGGACCCGAGGGCTCCACAATCAGCAGATCAGCCTCTTCCGGCTCCAAAGACTGAATCGGTCTCGGAGGAGGAATGGATGGAGATACAGGGAGGCCTTCAAGTTTCGACACCAACTGGGTGGAAACCGAAATAAGTTTAGAGAGGGCCGAATGCTCCAACAACTTCTGCACCACGCGATCCACATCGATATCCGAAAGTTTGGAGGAAGAACGGGTCGAAGGAACCGAAGACGGAGCCGACCTCAATATGGCCGAAGGAGGGAGCTCCATCACCGGTTCCAAGACTCGAGGCTCAGGAACCGACACCAGTTGAACACTCGGCCCCGAAGTCTGTGGAACCGGTGATCTAACCTTTGAAGAAGAGCTCGGAGCCGATGACTTAGGCTCCGACGTCTTCGATTCCTTAGAGGACTTCGATGCCTGGTCAGAAGCATCCAAAGCCTCTTGGAAAGCCGGTTTCAGTAGACCTCTGTCCATCAGTTTCCTGCGCCTATCTGTCATGACCCTCCCACTAAAAGAGTGACAGATGGAGCAATCCTCTTGTAAGTGGAGAGGGCCAAGGCAGTAGACGCAGGAACTGTGGTTGTCAGTGACCGACATTTTTTGGCCACACTGACAACGTTTGAAACCAGACTTTGCTTTCTCCGACATAGTAGAACAGTATATAACTACAGAAAAACACAGTCAATCCGAGAAAAAGTCACAATCAGGTAAATGTCAATCCGGTTAAATTGTCTCAATATGGTAGATGTGAAGGGAGTAGGCCCGATACAAAAATACCGAAAAAGGTTAACGGTACCAAGGAATTACGGAACCACAACACAATCACACTTGTTAATACAGATAATATCAACTAGAATATAAATCTTAATAAAATACAACCAAAAAAAGTTATATCTTATCTTAGAAACTCTCGAGCTAGCTCCCAACGATGCGTATGCAGCAGCGGCAAACTAGATCTGAGGTAAAGGCAGAGGGGGATTGTGGGTATTAGATTGTCTCGAGCTTCTTCTCGATGCAGAGCTTGCAAGAGGCCGGCACGGAGCCGAGGATCGGCTCCGAACCCCCATGTGTAAGAACAAACGGCGAGATTGAACACTATCACATCATCTTCCTTCATTTCACAGGCACTCTGCATTATCATGTTCTGTGCCAAAAGTTATTGAGCTGAGTTGCAAAAATCTGCTACCCTACCATCTATAATAGTCTGCACATGGTGTTAAAAACAGAGACTCTGTAACCTCCCTCCCTTAACACTCATGTAGTCCCTTATTCCCCTTTCAGGTTCTGCAACAATAAAACTGAGCATCATGCAGAAAGAGCAGACTAGCTCCCTTCTATTGCCAGCCTTCTAGCACTTGTTGTCCTAAGGCAGTGTAGGAACTGCCTTGTGCCCACTGAAAATGACCTCCTGCTCAATTGAGGAAATTTTGTTTGTGAAAAGTGTAAATACTTCACACATTTAGAAGCATCCATCTCCCAGCATGAGACATGAGTATTACACTGTCATACCGTCACCTATACAAAGGCAACATCATCATACAAACATCACAAAACTGTCATGTGCTAATTCATGATACATTAACTTTTATGTACAGGAAGTATGCAAAACCACAGTCTCAATGCAGTAATCTATACAGGCAAGTGGGCTAAACAGCATGTTATGCAGTCTACAACCACTGATGTTCACTGCATCCTGTTCTTTCATTCATCTCACTGCTGACTTTTTGGGATAACTTATACTCTTCCTTATAAACTTCTCTGCCATGTTGTTTCCATTAAAATGATTTTTGAGGGAAGGGTTGAGATGTAACTGTTGGCTTGTGCGCCTCCTGTATATAATTGCTTGCAAGCGAATCATTTAAAAGTATCAGTTACTGTTCTGATTCCATCTCAAATAGAAATTCAGTTACACCATTATACGCCTACAGTCCTCTAAGTAAACCCACATTTAACAAAGATGCCAAAACTTGGGTGTGTACCAGCTATTCATCAAATACTGAATCCATACAGTAAAATATTTGCTAGTGACAATGCTAAGCCAATGTTTTTGTTTTATTTTGTTTTACCAAGTTTGAGAAATACAACTAACTTTAAGTAGAAACATAAAGATTTCAAGAGTTTTGCAGCTGTGATAGAATATATGGAAAATGTGAAACTATACAACAGACTACTGGAGTTTGTGCTTTTCTGCTGAAGTGAGTGCACCACCTTATTTAAAAAGCCAGTGGTGATGCTGCAGTAGCGTTGTCACCTCACAGTAAGACATTGTCCTGTTCGATTCTCAGCTAGAGCGTCTTCTGTGTGGAGACATGCGTGAATGGGCGTACCTTCGTTGAAGGTTTTGCATCAGGGCTGGCAACTCGGCACATAAAAATCTACTACCAATCATTAGCGGACCAGAGTTCCGCTGTGGCAACCCCTAAACGGGAAAAGCTGGAAAACGCAACCACAACAACAACTGGGAAGACTTTGTCCAGGAAATTAGAATCATACTGTATAATTGAAGAGTGCTATCTGTGGACTGTCTTTCAGAAAAAAGTGAAGACTTGATTTATTTTAACAATTTCAGTTAAAATGAGAAGTAAAATAAACAAAAGTTGTGTACTTACCATAATGATACATCCCTTGCTGCTTGTTTTCTTCTGGTTCACCCTTTGGGACACTGGATCTGACCTTGACACCTTTTAGAAGCTGTAGATCCAAGGCTCTGACTCTTCCCATACCCATAATTCCCCATGTTCCCCCAAGGTACCTCAGACTGAGTTTCCTGCTCATACCCAGAAAATTAAGTAAGAATCCTCAGAATAGACTAACTTATATGAAAGGGGATAAATATTGACCATAAACAGAAAACAGTAATCAAAAGTTGTTTAAGACAAGGTCTTTGGTGAGGCCCATCCATTCAAAAATGAAGCACCAAGTGACAATTTTGGAAGGAGGACAGACGGGAGGGATGTTGAACCAGATGAAAACAAGACAACACTGATCTAGCTTTATGGTAAGTACACATCTTTCATATCCCATGTTATCTGTTTTTATCCAATTCAACCTTTGAGGCAGATTCCCAAGCTAATAAAAATACCTGGGTGGTAATACTGAATACAGAAAAAGAAGTGCTTGGTTCATAACTTTGATCTCTCCTTGATTGGTAAAGAAAGGGGGTGTGATGATCACATGATTGGATTACAAAATACGTTTAAACTACATTGTTATACAGCGGTTTTATCTGAAGACATTTTCTAAAAGAGAGGACAAAAGCACTTATGTGTTTTAATTATTAATTAAACCAGTTTTTAACCATTCAGCCTTGCACTTCTTTTTCTGTGTTTAGTGTATTTATGAGTTTGGTTTTACTGAATGATATTCTTGAGAATGGTGGAGCCAAAGGACATATGGTATCTGGACTGCATATCCAGCTTACAGTGAGACACAAATGTGTGAACAGTGGACCAAGTAGCTGCAGCATAAATCTTGTCGACAGGAACTCTGTGCATAAAGGCAGCAGAGGTAACTATTACCCTTGCAAAATGAGTAGTTCTTTTTTGTGTACATAAAGTCCCAGCTTGTTGGAGACAAAGATTATACAGTCAGAAAGCCACCTAGATACAGTAACCTTTAAAACACTTTGGCCCTGTTTAGCTTTAGACAAGGCAACAAACCTCAGAAAAAATACTGGCAGATTGATGGCCTGATTAAGGTTCATTTCAGATGCTAGCATTGGGAGCAAAGTGGGATTCTTTTAAAAAAGACACTCTGTGCTTATGGAAACTCATATATGGAGGTTTTCAGGACAGTTGTTTGCAACTCTGAAATCCTCCTTGTGGCCACCAGAAAAATAGTTTTCCATAAAAGAAATGTTAAATCCACTGTGGCTGCTGCTTCAAAGGGGGCCTGAATTAGAACCTTTAGCATAACAGTTATGTCCCATGGAAGAATAGGATCCCTTATAGGTGGCCTCAGTAAGACAGTTACATTCAGAAAAGCCTTGGAAATCTTTAAAGAAGCTATGGGAGCTTGATTGTGTTCACTGTGGAAGTTGGAAATGCCTGCCGACTGAACCTTGATTGTCAAAAAATAGAACCCTCTAAAAAAAGATCTGAGAATAAGTCCAGGATGGAAGGAAGAGGTGCTGAGAAAGGGTGTCTATTCCCTTTAATAGATAGCCAAATAGAAACCTTCTTCCATTTGCTAAAATGAAATTTTCTTGTATTCTGTTTTTGTGACACTGACAGAATGTGAACCACCAAAACGGACAGTCTGACATCTCTGGCCACCACTAAAACTGGAGGAACCATGTGATAAAATTCAGGGTCTTTAGGTCTAGGACAGGTAGTCCAGCTGGGTAACTCAGGAGGTCTGAATGTTAATCCATATTGCAGGGTAGATGGTACTAGAGGCCAGAGGAAGAAGAACCAAACTTGCTGGGGCCAAAAAGGAACAATGAGCATCACTCTCACCTTGCACCTTCTAGATTTCTAGATGAATTTTGTCATCAGTGGTATGGGGGGTATATAAAAGATCCAGGGGCCAGTTGTGGACTAGATCATCCCTCGGTGATTGACCCTTTCGGGGGATCAGGGCAAAGTAACTGTTGCATTTTTTGATTAGGTACAAAGCAGAATGATCGCAGCAAGTTTGGCCAAAATTACTGAAGATTTGAGTTGCCACGGTTTGATTGAGGGACTACTCATGAGGCAGAATGATGGACCTGCTCAACTTATCCACCAGAACACTGGAAGTCCCCAGGATGTGCATTTCTAAGAGAAAGTGATGGGAAGACATCACCCATTATCACACTCTCATAGCTTCCATGCAAAGTGGATATGAGTGGATTCCCCCTTGTTTATGTACCAGACTACTGACATGTTGTCCATATGGATAGAAATTACTCTCTCAGGCAAGGAACCATGAAAAGCCTGCGATGCCAGGAGGACTGCTCTCATCTCCAAGATATTGATATGAATACTGGCCTACAGGTGTGACCAAGAACCTTGAAATTCCTCCCCTTGCCCAGAAGGGAAGCATCCATGGTTACTGTAGTCAGTGGAGGTGACTGGGAGACTGGTTGACTTTCCAATACCAGCACTTGATGTGAGTTCTGCAAGTGGGTGTTAGAGAAACTGAGCTCATACAGGATGTAATCTTTGTGGCCAATGAACTCACAGGGTCCATTGAAATGTAATATCTCACTAGGGGAACTAATATGATTGTTGACACCATCAATGCTAGCAATTGAAGAATGAGTCTCACTGTAGGATAGGGATGTTAAAGAACTTGAGCAGCTACACGATGCAGAGACAATATCTTGGACTCTGGAAGTTTGGCTATTTGACTGATCAGCTTGAGATGCCATCCAATGAACTCTATCTGTTGTATAAGTGTCATCTGACTCTTGCTTGGTTGACTGTAATAACCAATTTCTGGACAAGTTGGACTAAGCAGTCTGGATGCTGCACCAGGCAATCACTGGTTGGAGGAGTCAATCGTTTAAATATGGCAGCACCCAGAACCCTAGCAGTCGCATGCTTTTGGTGAACACCTGGGGACTGTGCTAAAACCAAAAGGCAGTGTCCTAAACTGATAGTGATTGGTTCCCAGCTGGAAATGGAGAATCTCCTGGACTGCCTCTATTTTGATATGATGACAGGCATCCTGGAGATCTTTAGAGCACATCTAGTCATCATTTCTTGAAACAGACAGAATGGGCTGAAATGTGATCATCTGGAACTTCATCTGTTTTACAAATTGATTGAAGTGACTTAGACACAAAATTGGCCTGAGGTCCCCTGTTCTCTTTGGATCTACAAAGAGCCTGGGATAGACTCCGGATCCTAACTGGTCTGGGAGGACCTGCTAGATGACTCATTTTTTCTAGCAGCTTTTTTACTTGTGTTGCTGCGGATTCTATCTGCCTTGGTGGAACATTGGAAATCCTTCTCTTTTTCTGTGGAGGGAAAGAAAGGGAATTGTATAACCTCTGGTGACGATCCTCAGCACCCATGTATCTTGTGTGATGACCTGGCAGATTAGAGGGTGTAGCAATAAGTGCACCCTGACTGCCTCCAGAGTGCAACAGCCCAGCAATCCTTCTGAAAAGCTGACAGAATTTCTCAGTGAAAGGACCAAGAAATCCTTGATTCTAAGGCTCACCTCTACCTCTAGGATGACATCTATTGAAACTGACCCACCCTCTCCCTGGGAAGGTCTGTCTGCAGGAGCATCTTGGTGAAAGCCCTGTGACTTTCTGAATCACACCCCTACCCCAGTTCCTAGCAAAGGACCTATGTAGGGTTGAAAAGCAGATTCTGAAGGCAGACAAGGTCTCACTGTCTTGTTCACTCCTGGTAAGTGTCTCTTTGACCTTCAGTCCAAAGAGCACTGAACCATCAAAGGGGGCATTAATGAAGGACATATTCACATCTAGGTGTGTCGACGGATGGCTACTATGGTGCCTGCTGTTCTAGCAGTACCATCAACTACATTAGGAAGCAGATACATGGACACATTGGACATCAATTGCAGGGTAGACAATTGGGAGCCCACTGTTTTCTGGACATCTGCTGATAAGTTACCCGAGAGGGACTTGGTAAGCTCCTTGGTCAAGACCCTCTGAAAACATGTCATATGGTCAAGATAGTTCAGCTTTCTACGTGCAAAAGTCACTGATGCATATGTCCATTTCCTGAACATGTCCAGTGCCCCTGACTTACTGTTAGGGGGATGGACAGACATACATCTCTTCTGAGAGTTTCTTCTTTGTGGTCACTGTTATAGCTGTGACTTGATATTTGAGTCTGGGCAGGCCATGGAAATTTTTTTGGGTGCATATGAACAAAAGAAAAATAGTTATCCATGGTCAGAATATGTTCTGCAAGCTTTTTACAGATAAAAAAAATAAAGAATAATGATCCAGTTTAGAACTGAAGTTGAACCAAAAGAACTGAAAAAATATTTGTTAACTATATGTAAAGAAGTAATAGACACTACAAAAATATATGATGAAAGAGAACTATGGACTGGGGATAGGAATGTGAAGTAATACTGAAAATGGGAAATGATAATGCTATGCATGTACGATGTTCATAGTAATAGGGGTTTGTGAAATACAGGGGTCAACCAAAAACTTATTTTTTGTGGAAAAAATGATAATTTAATCATCAAATGTGATAAATAAGATGCTATTTATGTGGTAAAACAGGGTATAATGCAAAAAAATGTGACTTAAAGTGCTTAAAATGTGGCAACACTGGTCATTTGTGGCTAGAATGTGAAGTAAATGTGCAAGAAAATGAAAATAGAAATGAAAATGAAGTTATACAGAATAAAGAGATAAAATGTGTTATACAAGAAAATGTACAAAAAGATGCAACTGATAAAGAGGTTATACATGAAGTTAAATAAAGTCACAAGGAAAAAGAAACAGAGGAGACAAGTGGAGAGGAAGCTGATTGGTGCACAGTAAGAAATAAAAATAATTTGATAGGGAAAAGAGTTAAAGAAAGGAAAAGAAAAGTCAAAAACATAAAGCTTAGAGAAAAGAAGAAAGGAAAGGGATACACATTTAATTATACTAACTGTTCATAAAAGCTGAAAATATTAGCTTTAAATGTGAACATTATGAAAAATCTTAAAAGGTGAATAGGTATATTACAATGGTGTGCTGCAGTAGAGGCACATATTATTGTTTTAGAAGATATCAGATTATTAACAGAGGAAGAAAGAACACAAACTGAAAAACTTTGGAATGGTGTGACAGTTTGGAACATGGGGAAAGAAACATGCTTGGGCATATGTATATTATGTCAAGAAAGAATTAAAATATTAGATGTAACCATAGTGGAACTAGGCCGAACTATGGTAATAGACGTGAGATGGAAAAAATACGTGTATAGAATTATAGCTTTATATGCATATGTAACAAAAATGACAGAGAAATGATGTTTAAAAATATTCTTAAATATGTTTGTGTAAATATGGATATTATAGTGGTGGGTGATTTTAATTAAAATTTAAGGAAAAATAAGAGCAATTGTGGTGTTAAAATGGCTAAACAAATTATGAGAAGTGGAAAGTTAAGTATATGGGAGAATAACCACTGGACCTATAAAAGGAATGAAATTTGGACAGAAATGTATTATTTTTTAATATCTGATAGTTTAAAAGTTATAAAAAAGGAATTACGTATGCTGGATTTTCAAATCATGTGGCAATATGGGTTAAAGTACAGGAAAATGGAGACTATATAAGAATAGGAAAAGGAATAAAGAGAATTAATGAAAATGAATTAGATTTAGCATAGAAAAAAAGATCTTGCGGAATTATGGAAAAATCATATGACTATGAGGGAGTTTTATGAGAATTGGACTGTTTGGTGGCTTCATTTTAAAGAAAAATATAAAAAAGTATTTTTAGAATGTATAAGGAAGAAAAGAAGAAAAGAAAAAGTGATATTTGACATTAAGTTGAGAAACATTTAGATTTTAGAGACTTATTAGAGAAGAAAAATTCCTTTTATGAAAAAGAAAGAGAAATATATAAAATGAGTCAAATTATAATTAACAACTTGTTATATAATCAAAAATATTGCTTACAAGGAAAGAAAGAAGACATAGCACCATATTTGAGTAAAATAATAAAAGAAGGAAAAGTAATGAGAGAATTAAAAAATAAGGAAGCTAAGCAAATAAGACAGCAAGAAGGAATATACAAAATAATTAAAGAATATGTATTGGAATTATTTAAGAGAGAAGAAAACAGAACAAATTTATAAAGATGAAAAATTAAATAAGGCACATAATGAGTATTTACAACAAAAACTAAACATGAAAGGATTGAATGACATTCTAAAAGTATTAACATGAACTCTGCAACAAGATTGGACAGAACTGAATATGGTATGTATAAATAAATGAAAGAGTAGCAAAAAATTATTTTATAGAAGTTATGAATGAATGGTTAGAAAATGGAATTAAAGAGAAAGAGATATGTACAGGAGTTATAAAATGTATAACTAAAAAAGGAAATAAAGAGGAGATAAAAATTGGAAATCTATAACATTGAATAATACAGATTATAAATGTTTTATGAGAATAATGACAAAAAGGTTACAGAAAAAATGGATAGACTACATAACCAAAATGTACTTGGAAAAAAAGGAAAAGGAAGTCAAGAGTTATTATGAATAATAAGAGAAACAACTGATGATATCATAAATAAAAAATGTAGAAGTGAAGGTTATGATAGGGGATATAAGTAAAGCTTATGATAATATTCAATATAAATCATTATGGGGAATTTTGCAGGCATATAATGTAAGCAAAAATATTACAACTTATAAAATCTGTTTATGAAAGGAACTATGTCAAATTAAATGTAAATGGCTGGATTGGGGAAGAAATAAAAATAGAATGTGGAATAAAGCAGGGTAGAGTAATTTTCTCATTAGTTATGAATGTAATAGTGAAGGGAATTAACAAAATGTCAAGTAGTGGTGGACACAAAATGATAAAGGAAGTACAATTGCCGATAATGTATAATTATGCGGATAACATTGTATTAATTGTTAAAAATAAAGTATGGATGGAAAATTAAATGAAAAATTAAGTCTAAATGTAAAAAAATTGGTTTAAGTATAAATAAGGAGAATAGTAAAGGATTTGGTTTTGACGGTATGATAAGAGGTGTTGAGTTCAATGAAAAATATATAGATATATTAGGAATAACATTTGGAAGGAATGAATACAGATAACAACAATAGGATAATGTACTCAATGAAGTAAAGGATATGACAAATTTTTGGAAATCGTGTAGATTTTCATATAGTAAAACGCTCACTTGTTGAAAACCATGGTAATAGGAAAAATTGTTTATGTTGCTAACATCTATATGATTCCTATTAAGTATGAAAAGGAATTAATGAAGATTACATTCTCTTTTATATGGTTCTCTAGACTGAATCCAGTCAAAAGAGGGATTCTGTATATGAAAGAATAGCAAGGAGGTTTGGGTTTAATAAGCCCAATAGTACATGCAGCATCTTTAATTTTATATTAGGTATTAAAAGGAATTATGAAGGAAAATAAAAACTTGATAAAAATGATACTATATTATAAATACAAAGAATTGTGGGAAGGAATGGAAGTTAAAAAATGAAGTAAAAGCATTGTGAATGAAATGAAAGAGTACCAAAACAAAATTGTGTTATGGAAAATAAAAAAAAGAACATATGTGAGAAAAATAGAAAGGAATGGTACTTAAGTATTATGAAAGCATTTTATTGTATTGATCCATGAAAAGATTTAGAAGTAGATAGGAAAAATACATAATGATGAGATATAATAACTATAAAAAGATTAAATAATGTAATGATTTTTTATGGAGATTGTCTATTAGAAAATTGCTGGTTAAGGCAAATATGGCATACAAAAAAAGGCAAGACAGAATATGTAATACTTGTGGAGAGTTTGAGACTACAGAGCACGTGTTTTTAAAATGTGAAAGAGTTAATAAATTGTGGAAAGAAATATGTAAAGATAATAGGGTGAAAAGTTTGTTAAAATTTGAACAAATAAATATGAACATAATAGAATTTGGTTATTATGGTGCACGTAGACAAGAAGAAGTGAAGAAAATGGACACAGTAATATTTTAGGCTTCATGGACTATATGGAATGTGACACTAAATGAAATTAAATACAATGAAAAATGGACTTTGACAAAGATTTTGGAAAAAATAATGTTTTGGTTGTGGATAAAAGAGTGGATGGAATGCTTAAACTGAAGTTTATAATGTATGGAAATTTGTAAAAAGATATAAATAATGTAAATATGTAAATAATATGTTATTTATGTATTGATAAAAAATCCTACTCTTTGGTGCAGGGGGGTGCATTAGAGTGTGGCACGTCTTACTTCTTGTTTTTGATCCAGGCACGTAGGTAGGCCAGAGAAACAGGAGAAATGGCGAGTGTGAGTCAAGCAGAAGAAGCAATGGAGAATGAAAATATGAGTATAGAAATGATGGTACAAGTAGCTAAATGTCATATAAATGTAACAAAGGTAAAGAAATCATCTGTACCGGAGGAGAAGGAGATAATGTAGCAAAGGAGTGTATTGGAGGTTGCAGCATAAACAGGAATGGATTTGGAGGACCTGTTTCAAAAGAAATTGTTTGAGGGGGAGATGGAAAGTCAACAGAAGTATAATATTACCACCCTGCAATCTGGAGGGTTGCGGGATGATTATTTAAAAGAACTTATAAATCAAAGTGAGACAGAGAGTGAAGTTGCAGAATCTTGGTGAGAGATAATGGAGAAAATACAAGAAGAGAATGCTGAGAAAGCAATAGAAAAGAGGTTGTATGTGCAAATAGTGAAGGATAGAGAAAGAAGGGTAGAGGAAGGGAAGGAGACAAAGAAGAAGTTTACAGTGCAAGTAAGCATTAAAAGAAAAGGTTTAGACAGGTATGAAGTTTGGAACTCGGTGATTGCAACATTGGGTGTTACAGCAAAAGAGGTAAAAACTTTCATTCTAATTAATAAAGAGACATTTTGTGATATAATATTTGAGACTGGTCAGGCCATGGAAAACTTTACAGAAAAATATGAACAAAAAAGAATGATAATCCATGGTCAGGGTATGTGATGCAATCATTCTATATAGAAACAAAAAGAGAGTTATGGTGCAATTCAGAACTGAAATTGAGGCAAAAGACTTAAAGGAACATTTATTGTACTTATGTAAAGATGTTATGGACACAACAAAAATTTATGATGAAATTGTTTTATGGACTGGGAGATGGGAATGCGGGGTTATACTAAAAATGAAAAACGATAATGTGATACATATTCCTAGGTTATTAATGTAAATGGCAGTGGGGTTTTCTGAAATATAAAGAACAACCTAAGACATGTTTTTTTTCCGTGAAAAAGATGATCATTTGTTTAGTGAATGTGACAAATTAAAATGTTTTATATATGGTAAAACTGTACATGAAGCAAAAAAATGTGATTCGACGTGCAAGAAATAAGGTAGCACTGGGCATATATGGTTAGAATATGAAGAAAATGTGCACATTATAGAAAAAAAGACATACAAAAAGTATTTAAAGGTAAAAAATAAAAGAAAATTAGAGAAAGGGTAGATTGAGACACAAGATACATAAATAAATCAAAAAGAAGGGGAGAAAGAAAGGGAAGAAGTGTCATTGGACACAAGTGAAAAAGAATAAGTGAATTAGCAGATAGTGAGAGGAAAGAAAATCTCTAAAAGGAAAACAGTGAAAAAAGGAAATGAAAATTCAAAAGTATAATTACAAAAGAAAGCAAAAAGGTAAAGGATGAGAAACATATTATACTAATCTCCATTAAAAGACAGATATTTTAACTTAAATGTTAATAGCATGAAATATATTAAGAGAAGAATAGGAAGTTTGGAATGGTGTGTCTTAATAAATGCTCATATTACTGTATTAGAGGATACTAGATTATTAACAGAAGAAGAAAAGAAACAAACAGAAAAGCTACGATATGGACCTATCATTTGGGAAATGGGAATAGACACTTATTCAAGGATATGTATACTGTGTCAAAAAGATTAGATGCTACTATAGCTGAATTAGGGCAAATTACAGTATTAGACGTAACATGGAACTCAAATGTGTATAGAATTGTTGCTATACATGTTACAAAGAAAGAAAGAGAGATAATGTTTAAAAAGATCCTTAACTATGTTTGTATTAATATGGATATAATACTAGTGGGAGACTTTAACCGTAATTTAAGAACAAGTAAGAATATAGTAGTAATGTCAAAATAGTAAATGAAATAATGAAATGTGACAAATAAAACTGAAATTGATTATTTTTTTAATATCAGATCATTTAAAAGTCTTACAGAAAGGAATAAAAATACAGGATTTTCAGACCATACAGCAATATGGATAAAAGTGCATAAGACGGAAGAATATATTAAAATAGGTAAAGGAATTAAAAAGTTGAATGAAAAAGAGTTAAAGCAAGATGATAGGAGAGCAATAGTTAAGTTGTGGAAACAGCATATAGATATGAGAATGTTTTATGAAAATTGGACAAGTTGGTGGATATGTCTTAAGCAAAAATATAAAAAAATGCTTCTTAGAATGTATACAGAATAAGAGAAAAAAGAAAAAGTAAAATATAAAACATTAAGTCAAGATATGTTTCCAGAACTGATAAAGAAAGAGCATTTTTATTAAAAAGAGAAATGAAATGAATCAAGTAAGAATTAAGAATTTACTACATAAGCAAAAATATGGCTTACAAGGAAGAAAAGAAGAAGTAGTGCATTATTTAAACAAGCTGGCAAAAGAAAATAAAAAAGTAATAAGGAAGTTAAAGGATAAAGAAGGAAATAAAGTAACAACACAAGAAGGGATATGTAGAATTATTAAAGAACAAATAAGACAATCATTTATGAAAAAAGAACAAAAATGAAAGCAAAAGTATGAAGTTAATAGATTACTTAAAGAAAATAATGAAAACTTGGAACAAAGGATAAGCCTGAAAGAACTAAATGAAACATTAAAAGACATTAATTTGAATACAGTGACAGGATTAGATGGTATTGAATATCATATGTATAATGAAAGGGAGATCTGACAAAAAGTAATATTTGTAAAAGTATTGAATGAATGGCTACAGTTCAGAATAGTAGATGAAGAAATATGTATCAGAGTAATAATATTCCTACGGAAAAAAGGAGAAAAAGATTATATAAGGAACTGGAGACTGATAGCACTAAATAACACAGACTATAAAATATTTATTAGAATAATAACTAAAAAGTTAACGAATAAAATGGATAAGTTACTTGATTAAGCAATATTTGGTAGAAAAGGAAAAGGAAGCCAAGATTCATTATAGTTAATAAAAGAATAATAAATGATATTATAAACAGAGAAGTAGAAGCAAATATCATAATAGGAGATCTAAGTAAGGCATTTGATAAAATACTAAATTATTCTCTATGGGAAATTTTAGAGGTATATAATATAAGTAGAAAAATAACACAGGTAATTAAAATCAGCATATGAAAGGAATAACATTAAGATAAAGGTGACTGGATGGATAACTGAAAAAATAAAAATAGAAAGTGATGAATGTCATAGTGAGTAAGATTAATAAATTGACAGATATTACAGGATACAAGATGACAGAAGAATTGCAAATACCTACAATGTATACCTATGCAAATTATATATTAATCACTAGAAATAAAGAATGTATGACAGAAATAAGTTAAAAAATTTAAATAAATCATTAAAGAAGGTCGGCCTATGTATAAATGAAGAAAAAAAATAAAGGTTTTGGATGTAAGGGAAATATAGGAGACTTAAATTTAATGAAGAAAGCATAGGTGAGTTAGGAATAGTATTTGGAGTAAATGACTATAAGAATAAGCAATAGGAAAAGGTGTTTCAAGAAATAAAGGATATATGTACTTTTTAGAAAACATTTAGATTATCATACAGGAAGAAAGTGCATTTGATAAATTCTATCTTATTAGGTAAAATAACATATATAGCGAACACTTATATGTTGTCAACACAATACAAAAAATTAATGTCTATAATATTTCCTTTATATGGAGATCAAGACTGAACCCAGTTAAGAGGGGGATTTTGTACATGAAGGAAGAGCTAGGAGGATTAAGCCTAATAAATCCAGTTGTCTGTGCAGCATCATTGAATCTATATAGAGTTTTGAAAGTCTATTCCAATGAAAAAAAAAAGAATTTGACAGAACTTATTTTATACTAATAATGTAAATGTTTCTGTGGGAAAAAATGGAAATAAGGAAAAGGCTAAAAATTTTATGAATGAAGATGCAAAGGAATATCAACATAAAATTATATTATGGAAATTAAAAGTGAACAAGATTTAAAAGAACAAAAAATAATGGTATTTAAATATTACGAAAACATACTATTTTGTTGACGCGGTGGTGCAGAGGTAGCTTTTTTTGCCTCACAGCAAGAGGTTCTCCCATTCGATTCTCGGCTGGAGTGCAGGGAGTGCCTTCTGTGTGGAGTCTGCATGTCCTCTCCGCGGTTGGGTGGGCGTTCGAAAGACATGCATAAATGGGTGTGCCTTCGTTGAAGGTTGAATGTTGAGCTGGCACCTCGACGTTCGTGAAAATCTACTGCCAATCATTAGTGGACCAGAGTACCGCTGTGGTGAACCCTAACCAGGAAAAGCTGAAAGACAACAACAACTATTTTGTTGACCTTTGGAAACATTTAGATATAAATAAAAAAGAAAGCAATAACAATGAGATATAAATGGTATAACAGTATACATGAATGCAAATATTTTCTATGGAGATTGTCTATAGGTACCACTGTCCACTGTCTTCGGTGCCCTAACTTTTGGATTTACTGTCTATAGGTAATTTTTCTGTTAAGGCAAATATGCCTTATAAAAGAAAACAAGATAGAGTATGTATTAATTGTGGTGAATACACAAAAACAGAACATGCATTTTTGATTTGTATGAGAGTGAATAAACTATGAGAAGAGTTATGTAAAAACAAAATGTTGGAGAGTTTTACAAAAGTTGAGCATCTAAATATGGACATGATTGAGTATGATTATTATGGTGAAGAAAAAAACAGGAAGACATGAAGAAAATTGATAGAATAATATTTCTGTTTCATGGACATTATGGAAAGAAAGATTAAATGAAACTAAGTTCAATGGAAATGTACATTACCAGAAATGTTGAAGATATGTTTTTGGTTGTGGAAGAAAGTTTGGGGGAGTGCTCATTAATATAACTTTGAGTGACATTGTTAAAAGTGTAAATAATTGTAAATAATGTAAATATGTATATAATAAGAACTGTATGTATATTAGTGATGTCAGTCAATAAAAAACCCTACTCATCATTGTTCTGAGTGGAACCCATTTTGGAGGAGCACTTCCTGTTTCTGTTCCATGTGCAGAGACAGTTTGGAGAAACAGGGAGGCAAATGAAGAGAGAAGGAGAGATGGAATGGTGAAAGAAATGAAGGAGAAAGCAAACAATGAGACCAAAGAATGTGTGCAGGATTTTAAGGAAATGTTTCAAAGTAACCTTTTTGATGGAGATGAGTCAGCAAATGATGGATGTATAATTACAATCCTCCAGTCAGAAGTGTTGTGGAATGATTTACTTGAATAAATGGTGGTGTAGAATGAGCCAGAAAATGAAGGAGATGTTTCCTGAGTGGACATGATGTAGAAAATACAAAAGGAGGATGCTGAGACAATCCTGAAGAATTGTGGTGAGATGGAAAAGAAAACATATGCAGAGAAAGTAAAATAAGGCCAAAATCGAGTAGCAGAAAAGAAGGTAGAAGAAAATTAACAATGGAAGCATGTGGTAAGGATTCAAAGCAAAGAAGACAGAGAAATGGACAGGTATGAAGTGTGAGACACTTTAATAGGTTCATAGGTTAGTACTAAGCTAACTGCCCTTGTGAGCCATTTTAAGCCTAGCCAATTGTTCCTTGTGAGATTCAAACCTTGCACCTTGTGTTTGTAAGGCAAATGCCTTAACCATTAGGCCACCCTCCCAACCCCTTTAGCTCCTTTGGGTGTAAAAGTGCATGAGGTAAGAACATGTATTCTTATTAACAAAGAAAATGTTGTGACATTATATTCTAGACTGTTTTTAAATGGAATATTTTCTTGGAGAATATGAATAAAAGAAAGACTGTAACCCATGGAATATTTTATGTGATAAAAGCATTTAACTGGGAAACAAAGAAGAAAATTCATGTACAAATTTGAACAGCGATAGAAAGAGAGACTTTGAAAGGACATTTGAAAGCTTTATATAAAGAAGTACTGGATATTGCAAAAGTAATGACAAAAGGGATTTATGGACTGGTGGGTTGGGATTGTAATATTATGTTAAAAATACAAACAGAACAAAAAGAATGAAATCAAGAAAAATACAATAATTTTTATATAATCAAATATATTTTTAAAAGGAAAAGAGAAGAAATATCAAATTAATTAAGCAGATTAGTAATGGAAGATGATAGTGTGATGAGAGAAATAAAAAATGGAGAAGGAGAAATATAAAAAAATCAGGAAACAATTATGAATACTATAGTACAATATGTACAAGAATTGTTTAAAGAAAAAAAGAAGGTAGTGAAACAACATGGAAAGTAAAAACATTTACAGAAAAAGAGAATACTGAGTTGGAAAAGAAGATTTCTTTAAATGAGCTTGATAAAATATTAGGACAAGGAGATATAGATTTGGCTGCAGGAGCAGATGAACTAGGGTATGAAATGTATAAAAATGTGAGTGACTGGGAAAAATATATATATTTTTTAAAGATTTTAAATGATGGTTAAATGAAGGTTTTTATGTATAAAGAATTATGTAGTGGAATACTTAAATTCATATGGAAGAAGGAAGATAGAAGACAATTAAAAAACTGGAGCTCAACAGTATGGAATAATAATGATTATAAGATTATTACCATTACCACAATCAACAGAATGTGCTGGAGGGACAGGTTCATAACCCAGAGACTGCCCATGCTATGGAATAGACTTCCTATAAAACAGAGCACCTCACTGGCTGTCTTCAAGAGAAATCTTGATGAGTGGATGGGAAATAGAAAATTCACCCGGGGGATCATTCCAGTGGTTCTACTCGACAGAGGCACTGGAAACTAAGGTCGGGCGCCATGTTGCCAGGGTAATCCTATGGGCTAGGCTTGTAAAGGCTCCAGAGCCATTAGCCTAGTACACACATATGAACCTATTTTTATGAAAATACATACGAGATTTGAAAATAAAATGGAAAATACTATGGAAGATAGCATATATACTATAAACGGTAATGGTTGTCAAGAGTTATTAATGCTAGATTGTGGATGATATTATGAACAGAAAAGAAGATTTGAAAATCATGGTAGGAGATCTCAATAAGGCATTTGACACAACTGGACATGAAATCTTACGGGTAATAATGAAGGAATATAATATAAGTGAGAAAGTTAGGAAATTATGTATGTCAGTGTATAGTAATAATAAAGTAAAAATACTTGTAAATGGCTGGTTAAGTACATATGAAGACTGGTGTAAGATAGGAATATCCAATGAGTTGTATGCTCTTTGCATTAGCTATGAATGTGATAGTATGTGAAATAAATTACAAAATGAAGGAGGCAGGGTACACAACACCAAAATCGTTAAGAATTCCTGTTCTGTTAAGATATGCAGATGACATTATAATAATTTCAAAAAACAAAATGTGGGCAAAATAAGTAATATTTCGCACACATGGCGTGTAAAGATGATGGGGATGGCTTTAAGTAAAAAGAAAAGTAAAGGTTTAGGTGATGTAACAATGATATGGGGGTACCTATTTTACAATGAATAAAATTTCTGTGTTAAGTATGAAATCTGGGAATAAATATATAAGTAGAATTCAAAGGGAAAAAAATAGAAGAAATAAAACAAACCAGCCTTTTATGGAGGACATATAAATTATCATTCAGAAAAAAGGCGTATTTGATAAATTCAGTACTGGTGGGGAAAAATAGCATACTTAGCCAGTGTATTTTTGTTGCTGACACTATTTGAAAAGGAATTATTGCAGATATTTTTTTTCATTTATATGGGGTTCTAGACTAAACCCAGTAAAAAGAGGAGTTTTAATGTAACCCAGTGGTATACACTGCTTCATTAAATTTATACACGGTGTTAAAGTGGATAAATGAAAAGAAATAAGAGATTCGTAGCAAAAAATTATAAATATAAGTATGATAAATTTTGTGGTATGATAAAAAAAGAGTAAAAGAGAAAAAGAGTGCATAAATTAGGAAATAAAACCATACCAAAATATTTTGTGGAAAACAAAAATTGATGATATTGAAAAAGATAGAAAAGCATGGTATAAGAACATAATGAGGAAATATTACTATGTAAAACAATGAGAAAATCTATCATATGAAACATTTTAAAGCTATAAAAATAAGAAGCAAATGGTGTAATCAGAAAGTAGAATGTCAATATTTTTTGTGGAGACTAATAATAGATAAATTGCCAGAAATATGCCAAATGTGATGAAATGTGACAGAATATGTTTACACTGTCAAGAAGATGAAACTATGGAAAATGTGTTTTGAAATATAAAAGTGTAAAAAAGCTATGGGGAAAACTACACAAAGAAGATTTTTGAAGATTAAAAAGCAGTGGATAAAATAAACATGGATATGATCAAATATGGATATTACAAGAATAAAAATAAAAAGTATGTTAAAAGAATATATACAACGTTATTTTATGTTATATGGCTTATACAGAATAAAAGAAAAAATGAAAATATGTTTAATGGTAAATGGATTTTAGCTACAAGATTAAGTAAAATCAGATGGTGGTTATGGAAAAAGGAGTGGGAGTCTAACAGGGATGAAAATGTATTGTGATTGTGTAAACAGATTTGCATATGTATATATTTGTACATTTGTAAATATTTGTAAATATGTAAATATTTTATAAAAAAACTGCTATTTTTGTACATATAAAGGACCCCTTCACTTTTCAGCAGGTGTTGTGGGGCCTTTTACATGCACGACTCAAGCAGATGGGACTTCAGTTTAATATCTAATTTGAAGGCTGACACACTAATGTGTATAGCATCCACTAATGCTACATAGTAGTGCCAGCAATGCAGCCTTCTAGAATGGGAATAGAACCAACAACCTTTTGGTCTTCAAGTACCAAATGAAACTGTGCTACCTGTTGTGAGACTAACATTACAATTACTAATAATAATTAATAAAATGTTAATTTTGGGTTTCTGGAAAGTATACAGGGAGATTAATATTTTAATATCATTATTTAATTATCACTTAAGGCATAGGCAAACATATTTATATAAAAAAGAAAACAAACCATGTTAACATACTCGCAGTTACAAACATTATACATCACATATATTCTTTTATACAATTGTCATCAATCCAACATTATATAAATTGCTCAATTCCTTCCCTCCCTCAAACCTCACTCCTCCTCCAAAACACTATTCTGCATGTATTGTTCCACAATTTCCATTTTTTTCTATGTAGTTTGCTCCTACCCTTTTCTAAAGATCCCATTTCTAGTTATTTTATCTCTATTACAATATTCACAACTTCAAATACTGTTGCTTTAGACTTTGATTTCCATTTTCTAGTAATTTTTTTTTTGGCAACCACCAGAATAAAACTTAACAAAGTCTTACTATAGCTAGACAATTCAGATCCTGTATCCTAGCTCAAAAAATAATGTATTTAGTTACACCTATTTGCTTACATAATATTTCTGAACCAGTACTCTGTACGGCATTCTTAAAGCCTAATAATAGTAGCAGTTCACCAAAGTAGTGTCTTCAAATCATGTACCATTCAAAATATACCAAAAAATCCCCCAAAAATTCCCAAAAAAGCACACACACACACACCCACACACACATACACACACACACACAAAGTCCCAAAAAACACACATTCCAAATTAACAGAATTCAATAATTTTCTTATTTTTCCACTAGCTTTCTGTTTTTCACTATGAATTTTTTGGACCATGAAATTGATTTTTTGGATGTCCAGATTAGAGGGTCAGTTAACATCTAGTCTGTATAGGAAATCATGTAGGAGAAAACACATTTTACACAGAAATAGTATGCATCCTAGTTACATTGATCTGAACATCATGAAAGGTCAAGGGTTGAGGCTGTCCAGGTTGAACCATGAGGACACTAAGTTTAAGGAAACCCTTTTTGAGCTAAAATCAGAACTGAAAGAGAGAGGTTATTCTAGTCATGAAGTGGACCAGATTTTGATTCCTGATAATTTTGATAGAGAAGCTAGGCCAAAACCTTAGTTTGCTCAGGCACAGGCTACATCTGTTAGCAGTATGGCCAATGTTTGTTCTCACAGGACAGGGACTTCTCTTTTTTATTCTTCTGATATTAATGCTACTTGTGAGGTTTTTAGGCAAAATTGGTTTATCCTGTTGGCTGATGAGAAAATTAAGGAAATAGTAAAGGTGGAACCCAGATTTAGCTTCAAAAATAAGAAACCTTTAAAGAATTTGCTTTGTTGTAAGAGTAATACTCCCTCTACTGGTCAGATCCTGCAATGTGCTAGTACATATAGCTGTAGACCGTGCAGTTTTTTGCATGTACATTGATAGTAATGCTGATTTTTTTGTACATCCTTCCATGGGTAAAGTTTTTAGAATTCCTTTTTATGCAAACTGTCTGAGTAGAAACTTGTTTTATTTCCTTGATGTAAAGTTTGTTTTTCCTTCTATGTAGGAAAAATGAACTGCTCTTTAACAGAGCAGATTTGTGAACATGTTTATGAGATTAGAACACTTAATGATAAAAAAATACCTTGGCAAAACACACTATCATACATTATTCGATACATTCTTTTGTTTTCTGGGTACTACAGATAATATCTGCTAATATGAGAATGGGTTATTTGAAAGTGAATTAAGATGGATTATTCTATTACAAGCTGACAAAGGATATGGTCTTAGTGAAACTGTATTCTTGAAACCTCAGCTTAAATCATGTGCCTTACTTAGATGAATTTAATGGCTATTTTTTTTATCATGTATACTGTGGTACGTTTTATTATGTGTCGTATTTCAGTTACATTTTATCACATGTTCTTTTTGAATAATCTAAGTGGCTACTTTGTATTTTGTATATAATGATGTATTCTATTTTGTCTTTTACAGATCTGAAGAAGCATCCTGGACAGCATGAATGTGCTTATCATTTATTGAAAGATTTTATGCTTTTCAGCTTTGTGCAAGATTCCTTGCTTGTGTTTTTTGGGATATTCTTAAAGTCTGGCAACTCATTATACTCTCAAAACATATGTTCTCATTTACCTCTTTCTTCCCCATCATACCTCCAACATTTGCTGTCTACCTGAAGAAAACTTCTTTGGAGAATGCTTGGGGTATAAAAACACCTATGCAAACATTTCAAAGCAAAAACCCTACATCGTTTAGACTTTGTTGCATATTTAGAAAAAATACATATGTCCTCCAATTGTTTTCTTGTGAATAGCTTATTTAATTTCTTTTCCCAATCTTTTCTAACCTCTTCTGTTTTACTTCTATAAGTATTGTGCAATATTTGTATGCCCTAGCATCTGTTCCAGATTCAACTAAAATCTCTACCGGAGCAGGTCTTTCAGTTAGGATTTCCCCTTTCCCTTTCTCTTTACTGATAATCTGATATCAGACCCTGATACGAAAGGCAGTCCAAATGCCCTCTTAGCTTCTTCCCATTCTATTACCTCCCCCCTCTATTTATTTGCTCCCAATACCTTGGTTCCTTTGCCAATTTTAACCAGTAAATTCCAACCCTCTCTTACCTATTCTCTGTACCCTTAATTGCAATCATCCCTATCAGCAGAATCTCCTTTCTCCATTCTCATATTGGCTAAGTTCTTAGAATACTTTCTGCTACTTTATGAATATAATATAAGATACTGACTTTGAATTATAGCTTTCTGCTTTTGTTATCCATAAACACAAGCTTCTAGTTTCTCAGTTTTTGTACTGGCTTTTGTTTAGTCATTTCCCACATATCCTTAGTTGCCCTAACAGAATTCTTTTTAGCCCATACTCCTAAATACTTTATTTTAACATGTCCTGATAAATATAAGTATTGCTGAACCAGTTCATGTGCAAGTACACAGTTTACAGCTATAGCTTTTGTTTTGTCTTCATTAATTTTATACATCAAAAAACTTGAAATTGTTTCAAAATGTTCCATAACACTGAGATGTCCTTTTCTGTTTTTATCAGCTAGAAAATAATATAATCTGCAAATAAAACCGACTTTTCTTGGTATACCAATTATATCCTTGAATTTCAGAGTCTCTTATTTTCTTTGCCAATGGCTCTAAACATAATGTAAACAACAAAGGGAAAAGAGGACACCTTTGCCTGTTTTCTCTGTTCCGATACAACTTATTGGAGAGGGACCCTCCCACTTTAACATGTGCCTCAAATCCTTCATATATCCTCCTAATTAATCTTGTTATTGTATCAGGGAATGCAAATGTTTCCATTGCCTTAACTTATAAAATCCCAGTTTACTCTGTCAAATGCCTTTCTGTATATCAAGACCCACCACCAACAGTGGTATTTTCTTATATTGTTCTATTAATTTTGTCAGATGTTTGCCACCCCTCCACAAAACCACATTGATCAATACCTATTAATTTTGGCAAACCTATGCCATTCTTTTAGCTACTATAGACATAAATGCTTTATAATCATGGTTTTAAATTGAAATTAACCTATATGAAGCTCAGTCTGATGGGTTTTTACTTCTTTAGGTATTTCAGCCACCACAACTTTCTTTCAAGATGTTGGTGCTTCCTCTCCTTTTAAAATACTGTTAAACAAAACCTTTCAGATCTTTATCATTTTTTCCCTCCTAGCTTCCAAACTTCCACAAAAATACCATATATTCCTGCAGACTTTCCTGCAGACTGATTATATGTCACTCTTTTTATCTTATCTCCTTGTATCTTAACAGTTTATTGTTGAGCCTCATCCACTTCTAACTTTGGCGTATTTAAGTCTTCCATAAATATTTCCATTTGTGCTTTTTCTAGATGTCCACATTCCTCTGTTTTATACAAGTTTTCATAACATTTCTAAAATATCTCTAATACCTCTACAGGATCTCTGATTATTTTTCTTTTATAGGCTTCCTAAGTCTGGCAACAACCCTTTCCACTTTTTGTTGCCTAAGTCATTATGCTAAAAGTTTTGGCGCTCTGAAATTATTATAAAAATAACAGTTGCTTAACAGCAATCTTTCTAAACTCATGCATGTTATCCAGATATTGCCTTCTTTCCTCTTTAGCATTCCACATTTGCTCTTCATCTTGTTCTTTGAGATTCCCCTTATTCTGTAATATTTTAACCTTTGTCGTCCCTTCTAAATAATTCTTGTTACTTCTTAACCATATCTCTTTTCCTTTTATTTCTATCCTGTTTTTAAACTCCACTTTCATTGCATCCCATTCACTATCTATAACTGCTGAGGAAATTTATATACTCTGTAATAACTCTTGAATAATTTCCACTACCCATTCCTTAAATTCATCTCTTTTTAACAGGTAGGTTGCCAAGTGCAAGTGTCTCATTTTTACTTCATTACCTTGCATTTTTGTCTTAGCTGTTACTGGCACATGATCTGAAATAGTTATTGGGTGTTTGTAGAAGCTTTCAATTAAATGCACATATTTCTGTGAATATATAATTTCTGTCTAGTCTAGACCAGTTAATGTACCTTGGGGAATAATATGGAATTTCTCTCTGAGTTCCTACAACTGAATTCATATCTTCCATACCAACTATTTTTATATTTTAAATATTTGTATAAATTTCTTCAGAAATTTACCCTTTTGTTATAATTTCTCCTTTAGATTCCCAGATATATCCTCACTGCTGCAAATCATGTTCCATTCTCCACTAATAAGTAATATTTTCTGTTGTGGTTAAAGTATCAAACCATCAGAGCATTCTTGCCATAGAGTAAGGGAGGCTAGAGCCTTGCCTTTTAGGTATATACTTGGAAGAAGGTAAATAAAAATATCCATACCCTGGTAAAAAAAAACATAACACAAAAAAGGGGGAGGGTGTTCCTACTACAACAGTGACCTATTCAAACATCTACTGTTAACTTAGACAACTGTGCTATGCTGATTATTAGTTCACTGTTGCAGTAGCCTAAGCTATATGGGTACATTAGCAGAGCTTAGAAAGAAAGGGAGAAGGAAGTAGAAGAACAGTCAGAGTCTGGTAAACTTTGTAGAATAGCCCTAGAAAGACCTGCACTGGTCCTGAAAAAATAATCTAATTTGTAATATGTTGTAAACGTATACACATAGGACTAATTTAGGTTCATAGGTTCATAGGTAGGTACTAGGCTATCTGCCTGAAGGCATTTATAAGCCTAGCTGGAATGTGTTGGCTTTCGCCACCCCCTTAGATTAATTCCCTGTGCCTCTGTCCAGCAGAGCCACTGAAGTGATCTCCGGGGTAAACTTTCTGTTTCCCATCCACTCGTCAAGGTTTTTCTTGAAGAGGGTTAGCGAGGAGCTCTGCCTAATCTAGACTGGAATCTTGTTCCAGAGCATGGGAAGTCTCTGGGACAGGAATCTATCCCTCCAGCATGTCCTATGTATTGTTGTGGTGAGGTTTAGAGCCCTGGAGTGTGTGGCTTGAGGGGATATGGTTTTCTTTAGGTGGAGCATGTCCATCAATTCTGGGTTGGACATGGCCTTGTATGTCAGGCAGAGATCACCTCTGAGTAGGCGGTGTGCAACCAAGTTCAGCTGGAGTTTCCTCGGTCGAGCTGCATAGGGCATCTGCTTGAGGCCAGTGATCCTCTTTGTGAGGTACTTCTGTGGCCTTTCCAGTTGTTGCAGGTGTCTTATAAGGTACATCCCAAATGAGACATTGTACTCTATGATGGGTCTGATGAGTGATGCGTAGAGGGGCCCAATGACCTCTTTTGATCTGGATGCAAACCCTTTTGTGATTAGGTAGGCCATATAAAAGGATTTTCTAAACACTTTGGCAATGTGATTATCAAAGGAGAGGTTACTATCTATTTGGGTCCCCAGATCCCTTATTATGTCTTCCGTATTTAGGGGGCTACCACCTATGTGATAGTTTGTGGGTACTTTGTTTTTTTCCAAAGGGGATGACTATGCACTTTTTGGCATTTAGCTTGAGGCCATGATTTTGACACCAGGTATCTGTCTCAGTGAGATCCTTTTGGAGGATGTCTGTGTCAGCCGGAGAGTCAATTATAGCCCCTAGTTTGCAGTCATCTGCAAACTTGGTCAGCCATAGTCCTCCTGTGCTTGTCTGTACCTCTGAGAAGTACATGCTGAACAGGAGGGGTCCTAGGACTGAGCCTTGGGGAACGTCACTTGTAACCGGTTTAGAGTTAGACATAGCTCATGCAACTCTTACCATGTGGGTTCTGTCCATGAGACAGTTGGCAACCCATCTCGTGACGTAGGGGGTTTTGTTCAGGCTAGTGAGCTTATCTATAATACCTGAGTGGGGAATGGTGTCAAAGGCCTTTGTGAAGTCTAGGTAGGCTGTGTGGACCACCTTTCCCTCATCTATAGCCTTGGTAACTGTCTCAAAGAAGTCCACCAGGTTTAGAAGGCATGCTCTGCCCTTAACAAAGCCGAACTGGGTAAGGTCCAGTGTTTGGAGGTTCCTAATGTCTCTGTTAATAAGATCCATGATGATGCGCTCCATAGCTTTGCAGATCAAGCTAGTCAGGCTTATAGGACGATAGTTCCCGGGGTCCGTTGTGGCTCCACCTTTCTGCAGTGGAATAACCGTTGCTGTGCGCCACTCTGTGGGCATATAGCCTGTGGAGAGGCTGAGTTTAAACAGTGTGTTTAGGTGAGGGGTTAGTTCATTTTTGAGCTTGTGTAGGATGCAGCCTGGGACACCATCCAGTCCCATTGATGCTGTGTTTTTGGCTTTGGAGAGGGCTGTTTTAACTTAAGTGTCTGTGATTTCAGGGACACTACATTCTTCTGGTATAGTTATGGGCCCTTTTGGGGGTGAGGGGGGTGAAGTTTGCACTGAACCTGTTTGCCAGGATGTTGGCTATAACAGTTGATTCAGTGTATTTTTGTGCATTTCTGCACTAACTCTGAGCAGATCTGAGAACTGCCACTTAGATTCTTGACATAGCTAAAGAATGCCTTGTGGTTATCTTTGGGGTCCATGGCAATTTTTCTTTCAAAGCTAGCCTTGGATGATTTTACGAGGGAATGTAGTTTCTCGCTGATACTGATCAGGGATGTCTTCCCTTCTTGGGATTTCACTCTTTTCTGTACTAGTTTCCTCCTTCTATTGTATAGCTTGTTTATGGCAGGGGTCCACCAGACTGGTTTCCTTTTCTTGGAGGACTGAGTCTTGGTTTGGTTTTGTTTGCTGCCTCTAGAGTACTTCTAGAGTCTATTTTCCAAAAAGCTACAGAAAAAGCGAAACCCCTGGTAAGATGAGCCCTGAACTTAACTGGAACTGACTTGTTAAGGTAAGAGTAATAAAAAAAATAGTAAAAGACAACCATTTGGAATCTGTCTATTTGGCAATTCTTGCCAATTTCATAGTATATTTATAGGATATAAGCAGTTGATCCAAACTCCTGAATGTTTAAGTCCTATCAGAATAGTAGCTGAGTTGCCTGTGGACGTCCAGAGTATATAAAATCATTTCACTTTTATTTTTTTGGATCTGGAAAGAAGACAGGGAGATGAATAGCTTGACTCAAAAGAAAACTCTGAAACAATACTTCCAAGATGGCTGCACACTGAGTAATAGCTTGTTTCTAGCTTTCCCACTGTGAAAACAGGAACTCAGCAGAGAAGGCCAGTAGACTTTTGTATTTATAGGTACATTTCAGTAACTGGCTAGTAAGTGCACTGCCTGGACGTGAGGAATAAAGAAATAAAGACCTGGAAAAAATAGGCTAAAAAGGTAAGGAAGAAACACTGACTGAGGAAAGTTCTGCAGCTGTTCAGCAAAAAGCAATGCAACCTTCAGACATGACTTCTAATAAACTGCAGGAAGATATAAGAGAACTGCATACAGACCTGGTTAAACAAAACACTAATGGAGTATATCAACACAAACAACAAAAGGCTGGAAAAAAATGGAAGAAACTTTAAACAGATATTCAGATGAGATGATAAAGCTGCAAAAATCAGAGGTCAAAATGAAGAAAAAGCTGGCTGAATATGAGACTGCTCAGGAAGAGATGTTTCAAAATATTAGAATTAGAGGACAGAGCACATAGGGAAAACCTGAGATGTTCAGCTATACCAGAGAGGCTGGAAGGAACAGACTGCATTAATTTTATGAAAGTACAAATATGCAGCTGGACTGGTATTCCACAGCAGGAGTTGTTAGTTGAAAGGGCACAGTGTGTATGCTCCAACCCTAGCTATAAGAACTTAGACCTTTAATAGTAAAGATGCAATCCTACCAGCAGAAGGAGTTGATTCTGACAAAACTGTGGCAGAAAGACAAAATATTAAAAGTGGGAGACAGCAGAGTGTTTGCGGAGAATGATTACTCACTGTACACCAGGCAGAAGAGAAGTAAATTCAATCCACTATTCAGGGGATGTCAAGATGCAGGTGTGAGATTCAAACTGCTGTATCCAGCTATCTTTAAGGTATTCTTCCCTGGAGGGACAAAATCATTTTTTGATGAAGGGGAAAAAATTTTGTTCTCCCATCCACTCTTCAAGCACAACCTTGATGAGTGGGTGGGAAAAAACAAATTTGTCCCTGGGGTTCCACCTGTGTCCCTCACTGACAGAGGTCACAGGTGCTGACTGAGGTTTCTTTTTGGGGATAAACTCTTGGCTAGGGTTGTAAGGGCCTCGAGGCCATTAGCCTAGTAACCTCCTATTATCTTATGATTCTATAAGAAGGAAGGGGTTAGATGCGGCAACCTGCTTAGCAGAACCAGATTTGGATATAGAAATAACTGCTGGGGGTGCTTTAGGATTAGAAAATAAGTATTTCTGTCTCAGGGGTACCTTGTATAACTTGCCAGACTTCTTGGGAGCAGGACATTAGTAAGCTAGAAACAGTGAGAAAAACATTCTCTAAGGCAGGTAAGACAGGTGGGGTGCCTGCAGTTTAGTCATCTCTGACTAACAAATCATAATACATTTCCTGCACCCACAAATATCAAGTCTGATACCATTGAGAAACCTCTTTCATCTCAAACAAAGTGTCAGTAAAAGAAATTGCTTCAAAAGAGAAATCTGAAGACAAACATAGGATCATAAGAGGTTACTAGGTTATCAATCCAGAGGTCATTTCAAGCCTAGCCATTTCATCCCAATGTAATACCATAGATACTCTAGTCAATACACAGGATAGTATTTAGTAATGAATGCCTATGTCCAAGAGGGTTGTGGGTGCTATCTCTGGTATGAATTTACTGTGCCCCATCCACTCCTCACATTCACATATTTCACAGACTTTCTCAGAATCAGTTTTCTCAGACTGAAGAAATTCCTGAAGTATAACCTTCCCCTGTAATGTCTGCTCTTCTGACTGAAACTCTCAGTGATAAAGAAAAGGAATACTTTTCCTTGTTTGTATGAGGAAGCAGTGGGCAAGGAAAAAACATTAACAAGTTCCTTGGCACACCCCAGTAAATCTTCCCTGTTTTTCTCACTAAGCACACTTCTGCAACAACACTGACTCATAAAGGCACATTGTTCCCAGCTTCCAACTCTCTATCCCAGCCAAGTGAAGACTCTTCACCTGCCGCTTCCTTGACACTGACAAAAGTGGATATCCCTTGCCCACTAAGGGTATCCCTAAAGCTGTAGAAGACATGGGTAGCCCATGTTCTTTGATGGCAGAAAAAACTACAAGAGGACTTAGGGAAGAAGACTGGTGGTGAATGTGAAGGTGTGAATGAAGGTACAATAGGAGCTGTCCTGAAACCAGAAGTCTCCTTTACAACTATTTTCTTTTTGCATGCAGAAAAATGTACTACCAGGAGATTGTTCTATAGGAAAGTCGAGGTAGAGATATCGAAATCAGGGAACAGAACCTAGATGAGTTGGTAAATTATAAGGCAGCGAACAAGTGGTTGTAAGGTAAAGTAAGCCACTGAGAGTTCCCCACAAGCATAACATCCTGCCTCAAACATAAAAATAAAACTTTTACTTGCAGAAAGTTTATCCTGCCTCAAACATAAAAATAAAACTTTTACTTGCAGAAAGTTTACATAAGCATAAACATAATAAGTCCATTATAAATGTAATAACATTCAGTTTCTTATTTAAAAGCTATAGTTTTGAGAGAAAAACACCTGATTTCCTCATAAAATAATAGAAAGTGGAAGACTTTCCTCAACAGTGACATATCTGGCTGGCTTTTTAAAGATTGCTAGCCCACTGACAGGTCCATGGGGCCCAGCAAAAAGCATTCTTTTCAGCGGCAAAATAGGTCTGAAGCTTTTTGTACTACAACTGTTCAAGTTCCTGGCAGATGGATTGTGTGGAAGGCACTCTTAACTTTGTGAATCTGGATGGTTACAGCAGCATAGGGCCCATATAGCTTAGACTACTGCAACAGTGATCTATGCCTGAACATCCACAACTGCCAAGGCCAAATGGGAGTTACCACAATTATCTCTGGGGAGTCCTTCTGAATCTTTAGAATAACCATGTTTGTCAGTGGAAAGTGAAAAGGCATCCAGGAACATTCACATCTATGAGAATGAAAAGGCATCTGTCTTCCAGGCCTGCTTGTAAAGAATCCAGGAGCATTTTAACTGTTATGAATGGAGGAAAACAGATCTATTTGACACATTCCCCATAGCTGGATCAATTACTGGAATACTACTAGGTTCAACTTCCATTTATGAGGGTCAGTTCTAATCCTCCTCAACTTAAATGCAATAATGTTTTGCTCTGATAGAATGCAGGTAGCCTGAAGGGATTGATTGTCATGAGTTGCCAGGTCCTGGGAAACATTAGCAAGTCTGCAAAGGGGTATGAACTGGTTCTCCTGTTTGTTTATATAACACATCACTGCATTGTTATCTGCATTTAGTAGTAGAGGGTCTTGAGTCCAAAGATGGTTTAGAGATTTATGAAAATATATTACTGCCATCATTTCTTGAAATGTATGTGTTTTAGTCTGTCCTGCTTGCTCCACAAATCCAGAACGTTCACCCCCCCCCCCCCCGGAAACAACTCCCTGTATAAAGTCTGAGGCATCTGAGGTCACAGACTGAGTAGGAGCTGGAGGGAGCAGGGGTGACCTTGTTGTGAATTAATGGATCTACACACCAAAGTACCTCTTTTTGACAAAACCCAGCAATGGGATCTGAAAAGATGGTGAATGTTGCTGTTAAGTCCAAAGAGACTTAAGTAAACATTAAATTTTTCTTGTGAAGTCTGGCCAGGGAAATCGTGAGAACTGTTGAAGCCATGAAATATAGAATCCTCGGATATTCCCCTGGCTGATGTCAAGACTGGACAGAAAAAAAATCAGAAACCATTCCTTGTAAAGGTCTGTTTTGGCTAAGGAAGAAAAGCCTTTATAAGGGATGTATCCAGAAGGTTCACAGAAACACTATCCAGTGAGAAGGAATGAGGGAATATTTCTGCATGTTTATCTGGAAAACCAGTTTACCCTGGTGAGAGATTCCTGAGATTTTGAAAAAGAGTAAACAAATATAAGACAGCAAGCTAAATATGGATAAACGTGAATGCCTTGCATCCTACAATGAGTTATTACTGGTACAAGGTAATTTATACATTCTCTTGGAGCTGTAGATAGCCCAAAGTTTAAGACCGAGAACTGAAAATGTAAACCAAACAAAGAAAATCTTAAAACAATGTATGAAGTCTTTGAGAACTGAGATGTAATAGTAAGTGTCTTTTAAATCTTGTGTTACCAAAAAAAACTAAGATGTGCAATAAGAGATAACAAAGACTGAAGGAAAGTATCTTGAACTTTGGGAATTTGATATGAAGGTTTACAAAGGAAAGCTCTAGGACTGCCCTTCAAGTTCCTTTTTTCCTTTAGCGCCAAAGAGATTGCTGAACAAAATCTTTTTCATATCAGAAAGATTTGTGAATAAATTCTTTTCTATGTTTGTTCTGGGGGAATTGGCTCTATAACCCTAGAGACAGCATTTAGTCCAGAACTGGAGGAAACAAAGTCTTTAGGTCTGATGAAGGAAGAGGAATCTCCAGAAAAGGAGAAAGGGAATCCCAGTGCCAACAGGATCCTTGTTGACTGATTCTCAGAACCCACTTATTGGAAGTCACCTTATGCTACTGAAGAAAATGAAGACCTAGACCTGGACATTGTGTAAGATTTAATGGGATACTTCTGGGGGAGGGGGGGGGGGGCAGATAAATGGAGAGATAGTCAGTCTGATTTTTTGGACTGTCCTTGGTTATGGGAGGCTCACCTCTTCTTTTCTGAGCTTCCCTGCCATTGCTTTTTGAAATTCTGTTTGCCTGAGCTTTGCTGAAACTTGTGTGTTCTGTTCATGATCTTTAAATGGAGGGAATATCCTATTTAACTCTGGCAAGAAGGTTGAAAAAATATGAGTGACTGCCTGAATTAACTTTCTCCTTTCATTAAATCCTTTAAGGATTTTTTCTCTTTTAAAATTTAGTGAAGATTCAGAATTTAAATAAAGAAAGTTTGAAATAAGCCCTTAGCAAAACTCATCTTATCTTCCCTGTCCATCATATGTGAAGCAGAAGACATATGCCTAACTTTTCATTTTTCCCCTCAGAGACCCTCTTAAAAAAGATTGACCCAAAGATGGGACTTTTCCCTGGGAATTAGGCTCCTTGGGTCAGCTTCACAGTAAAGCATCATCTGATTCTTTCTGTGAGACACACAAGATTGGTTCTTCCTTGTCTTCAAAGGATAATTAAACAGTCACAGAGGACATGCCTATCTCCTTCTCCTTAGAGGCTTCTCATGGAGCAACACCAGCATGATCAAGAGAAAATGATGAACAGCCCAAGATACCCGATTTGGCATCAGCAAAGTCATTCAAGCTTGACTACCAATGACACCAGTAAAACTTTCTTCTACTTCTTCTTCTTCTTACAGATGGGGAAGGAGGAAATGAAGACCCCAAAGCCAGTGCTATGTTCTAGATGAGAAAAGTGCCAGATAAGCATGTAGCAAAGTCTTGAATAATCAGTGAACCAACTGACATGATTTTTAAAATTTTGATGTAAATTTTCAAGTGAAAACCCCCAAAATTCAAGTCCAAGCCCCTGTCTTTAATTTCCTGTGAAATAAGGGCATGGTAGTATTCATGACAAGGCAGAGTTATAAAAAAAATTAGCCTAGCCCAGGATTCCTTCAAACTGCTCCAGCTAATGACATGGAGAGATTTCATCTAGTGGGGAAAAGACTGAGAGAATGTCGCACAGAGTGTGTCATTCTGAAAGTATGAGTATAGCTGCCCAGAAAAGGTGCCCCAGATACACTATGTGATATGCACAACCACAATAACAACAACAATAACATATGTAAATGACTAAAATACATCAGCTGGCCTCCAAAGGGACAACCGACTGATAAAAAAATCTCTGTCTTACAAGTAAAAATAAGGACCCAGAGCACCTATTTTAACTTGTAATTTATTTAGTAAAATCTTCATACACTACATAAGCACTTTTGCCTTACTCTGAAGAGTTTATCAACTAACTTGACTGTTCCTTACATAACCTTATATAATCTTCCTTGTCATGTGACAATAAAAGTATGAAACTGAAATAAAACAACTACGTAAATTTTTCTCTTAGCAATATCTTGCGTAACAAAACAGCACTCTTTCTCCTTCATAAAGCTTTGAATTCCATTTCTTTATATTGCTATAGTTTTCTGCAACTTGATTTATGGGGGTTTATTAAGATCATTACAACTGTTAAATAGTAATAGCAATTCTACCAGTGTTCTTGCCAGATTTTCTCTAGTCTGTACAAGAAATACCGTTGGTCTTCACTGTAAAAAAAGGCACATTTATTAATGCCATCATTTTCTTGATGTTTATAGACTTCTTTTTCTCCTTATAGTCACAATGACCCTGTAATTTTACCCCCAGGAAAAAGCCCCCATGTAAAATCTGATGTATCTGAAGTTTCAAAATGGAAAGGAGCTTGAGGGAGAAGAATAGAAGACCTGGACTGAAAGATAACATATTTATCTACCACTGAAGCTCTCTCTTGAAAACATTCCGTAATGGAATTTGAAAGGGTAGGAGGTGCTGTTGTTGAGTGCAGATTGAATCATATATAGCCTGAACAGAAAGATAATGAGAACTGGTGAGGCAATACATCCTCAAATACTGCGATAGTTCCTGGCTACTTCCCACTAAATAAAACTAGCCAAACACCAAACCTGTGAAGATGCAGTGAAGCACATGTTTTACTACTAGCTTCAACAATAAGAAAGTTCTGATTTATGGTGTCAGTCCATCTACTTTTATACTGGCTTGCTCTCAAGCTCCAACAGACATATGGGCACATGGAAGGTACCTTAAGGCATTGGAAGCTGGCTAGAGGTCCGATCCTTGGCAAGATGTGTTCCATACAGCTTAGGCTACTCCAACAGTGATCTAAAGATAAACATGTAAAATTAAAGCTGAAGGTACAAAAAAGGTACAAGAAAGTGAGGAACTGCTAAAATGAATCACCTGGTGTGTATTTACTTATTAAATTACTTTTTAGGTTAGGTCAGTCTCACTAGGCCTCTAGCTTTTTTTTATTTATTTATTTTTTTACAGTTTTATTTTTTTTAAGACCAAAGGTAGTTCTTTTACTGACTAGAGAAAATCTGGCAAGAACAGTGGTAGAATTGCTATTACTGTTTAACAGTTGTAATGATCTTAATGTTTGTATCTTTCGGCTTTTCCTGGTTAGGGGTCGCCACAGCGGAACTCCGGTCCGCTAATGATTGGCTGTAGAGTTTTACATGCTGGCTTGCCGGGCCTAACGCACAACCTTCAACAAAGGAACGCCCATTCACGTATGTCGTCACACAGAAGACGCTCTAACTGAGAATCGAACGGGCAACGTCTAACTGTGAGGCGACAACGCTACCGCAGCACTACCACCGCAGTATAATTGTAATGATCTTAATAAACCCCCATAAATCAAGTTACAGAAAACCATAGCAATACAAAGAAGTGGAATTCAAAGCTTTATGAAGGAGAAAGAATGCTGTTTTGTTAAGCGGGATATTGCTAAGGGAAATATTTACGTAGTTGTTTTATTTCAGTTTCATACTTTTATTGTCACATGACAAGGAGGATTATATAAGGTTATGTAAGGAACAGTCAAGTTAGTTGATAAACTCTTCAGAGTAAGGCAAAAGTGCTTATGTAGTGTATGAAGATTTTACTAAAGAAATCACAAGTTAAAATAGGTGCTCTAAGTCCTTATTTTCACTTCTAAGACAGAGATTTTTTTATCAATCGGTTGTCCTTTTGGAGGCCAGCTGACTTATTTTTGTCATTTACATATGCTATTGTTGTTGTTGTTGTGGTTGTGTATATCACATAGTGTATCTGGGCAGCTATACTCATACTTTCAGAATGACACACCCTGTGCGACATTCTCTCAGTCTTTACCCCACTAGATGAAATCTCTCCATGTCATTAGCCGGAGCAGTTTGAAGGAATCCTGGGCTAGGCTAAATTTTTTTATAACTCTGTCTGGTCATGAATACCACCATGCATTTATTTCACAGGAAGGAAAAAGAAACATATTATATGCAATTCAAACCATTTCCTTACTCCACAATAACATTTATCCTAAGCACATAAATAATAATGATAATACTACTACTACTACTACTACTAATAATAATAATAATTATTATTATTATTATTATTATTACTACACATTTTTGGACCACTAACATGTCTAGAATTGCATTGGAAAATCGTAGTAGAAAAATTGTAGCAGGTATTTTGAAATACTAAGACATATTTATTACCTTTAATTTTTAAAGTAATCATTTAGAGGATATATAGTATTTATGATTCAGTCTGGAAAGATTTACATAAAACTTTTTTTAAGAACAAAAGACATAAACTGTCTGACTCTCATAAATGTGTTAAATAAGAAATGAGCTTAGTTTTAGTGCACTATAGTTAATACAATATCTACACCCGCTGATTTTATATATGTTAACAATATAATGACATGTTTAAAAACTTTATTACTTACAAAACTCTGCTATAAAAGCATTGACTATTTTCTCTGTATCGAATACATGATACATAAGAGGGCTCCCTACTGAAATGTCAATTGTCAAAAAGCTGAAAAAAAAGACGAAAAACACAGGAGAAGAGTGAATCTCAAAAATCACTCTTCTCTTTCAAACTTCTTTTTACATGGAGGGCAGGCCACCCTGCACTCCCCACACCCATAACTTATATATACCAGCTCCGAGATCACCATACCTCAGAGAAAAAGGAATATTTTCTTGCACTTGGTACATATAAGTCTGTTCTTTTAGCCATTCATTCTCAGTATTTTGGGAATCACTCTAGCAGATCCCAACATTTCAAATGGTTAACCATTAGGGTTTATGTATATTTTACATCACAATAAAAATGAATGGGAGTACTGTCTCAGCTGTCTAGACAGCTCAAAATTATTTTTACCTGATTTACAAAGAAGAATTTCCCTAGGATTCAGAAAGGCTTAGTGTGATGTGGGAGCCTTAACATGGAAAGTTTCTGCACTGTGCTAAGCCATTCAAATTCATGGACTGATCAACCTCTAAGGTTTTCCCTTGTGGGGGCCTCAATGCAAAGAGAGGTCTCCTGGACGAAGTGGAATACTAACATGGCAGTCCGGGGAGGAGCTAATACTACATAGCAATGTGCTGTCCCCCTGGAAATAGCTGTGTCCCCCAATTTGCTTGTCCAAGCTATTCACAGTGGGAAAAAGTACATCTATATCTATATAATCTATTCCTGAGTTTTTCTGCTCAGACAAAAGTCTCAGCAAGGGAATTTCTCAGATACTAGGATTCATGGCATGTGTAATTCTCATTATTCCGCTAGCAAGACTCCACATAAGAAAAATTCAATGGTAATTGGAATCAGTATTGTCCCAGCAATAACATCCCCTGCCACTCAGATTAATGTTTTGTGGGTTGTGAGAAGGGAACTTCTTTAGTGGACAGACCAGTTTTACCTGAATCCAGGTATCCCATTTCCCCTTCCAGCTCCAGCACTGTCTGTAACAGATAATTCAGGCTTTGCTTTGGGGAGCAATGTCTATGGGGATAAAAGTGTCAGGTCTTTGGAACAAAAAGGACAGACCAAAATACATAGACGTAAAACAGATGTTGGCAGTCATAAATGCTTTAAACTCTCTCAGTCATCTATGGCCCTAGTAATATGGTACATAAACAAGTAGCAAGGAATCAGATCTTATCCTCTAAGCAGACAAGCCATGGACATAGCTTTCCAGTTCAATCTCACTCTACAGGCATCTTATATCCCATCAGCATAATGTTATGGCAGACTAAGTGAGCAGGACAGGGCAGACCCCCACAAATGGAAACTGAATCAAGGGGTCTTCCAAAAATTGATTCAGTTGTGGGAAACACCTCAGATATATATATATATATATATATATATATATATATATATATTATTTTGCTTCCAGCTACAGCAGTCACTTGGAAAGAAATATGCTCCAGTAATCCATGGAAGAAGGCCTGGAAAACATATTTTGTTTTTCCTTGGACAGGAATGTTCGTGTATGCTTTTCCACCGTTTCCACTAATACCCAGGGTCATTCTAAAGATTCAGAAGGACTCTCCAAAGACCAACGGATGACTTCTTTCTGAACAAGGCAACAGTGATAATCTCTTCATTTGAAAAATGGCCAAGGGCAATTAACACAAGCCTTCATACAGACTGGACCTAATCACCCAAGACATCAGATGTTTGACATTCCCCAGCTCAAAACAACGTTAACTGCCTGGATGGTAGAGTTTTAATACCTTTTAAACACACCTGCTTTCTGAGTATGTGCAGTGGGTGTTACAAGAAACAAGAAAACTCACTACTAAGAAATCATATATTAGCAAATGGAAAATGTTTTCTAGTTAGTGCCAAAACAATAACCAGGACCTTTTTAAGGCTAGTGTTTCTCTGGTTCTACAACATTTTTGTGAAGTATTATCCTCTGGCCATTCTTACTCCTCCATCAAGGTACAGTTCTTGGTCATTTCAGCATTGCTGCCTAAAGATCTCCCTTGCCATGTATTCCTATGTGAAAATGTTCTTTGAAAGGGGTGTTGCATACCAAGCCTAATAGAAAACAGGTAGCTCCTCATTGGGATTTTAACTTTCTATTAGGAAAAATTAACTCTTGATCCATTTGAACCAGTTCATTTGGTTTACTTGAGGTTCTTATAATGCAAAACACATTTGCTAATACTGCTGTGACTTCTGCAAGAAGAGAATCTGAGTTGCAAGCTCTTAACGTGGGTCAACCTTATCTACGTTCCTTAAATATATGTTTTTATTATGAACTAATCCTTTATTTATGTAGTATCTAGGTTAACAATGAGCTGAGTTATCCATCACCCTGTCATCTTTCCAGAACCAAAACTGAGGGAGAAAGGATAATTCATACTCTGGATGTCCACAGACAACTCAAATACTACCATGACAGAACTAAACCTTTCAGGAACTCTGATCAGTTATTAATTTCCTGTGATGGTAAGAAGAAAGGGCAGTCTATGTCAAAGCAGACTATCTCCACATGGTTGTCTCATGCTGTTCCTTTTTGTTATACCTATGACAATAAGGCAATTCAAGACAGAGCAAAGCTCACTCTACCATGACTTTGGTTTCATCAGTGACATTTTGGAAAGGGCTAGATTCCAGAAGTATTCTAGAAGCAGCATCTTGTTCTTCTGTATGTACCTCTACAAAGTACTGCAAGCAAGATTTCTTCTCCAGGCCTAGGGCAGACTTTGCTAAAAACATTCTCCAGGGGCTCCTGGACCCTCGTCTTTCCTTCTCCCAGTCAGTTTAATCTGTGGTAGTCTAACCATTTACCTATGGCTACTGCAGCAGTGATCAAATGGTCTAGATAATGCAACTGTGTAAGTACACTTAGCATAACAGTAAATGTTCAAATGATTGTTGCTGTAGTAACCACTCCCTTCCTCTATCACCCTATTTTTGTAAGTCTGTGTTACCAGGGTGAGAACCATTATTTTTATTTTCGTAGCTCTGCTCAAGCTAATTAATGGTTTAGGCACATGAAAGGTTCCCTTAAGCTTTACAAGCTGGCCAACTGTTACATCCTTAAAAAAAGACTTTTGGCTTTTCCCGGTTAGGGGTCGCCACAGTGGAACTCCGGTCCGCTCATGACTGGCAATGGATTTTTATGGTGCCGAGTTGCCAGCCCAACGTCCAACCTTCAATGAAGGCACGCCCATTCAGGCTCGCACCTACCTGCATGTCTTTAACGTCACTCGACCGCAGGGAGGACAAGCAGGCTCCACACAGAAGGTGCTCCAGCTGAGAATTGAATGGGAGAACCTGTTGCTGTGAGGTGACAACGCTAACCACTGCACCAGCGCGGCTTCGCCAACTGTTACATCCTTAGTAGGATATAACCCATATAGCTAAGGCTACTGCAGCAGTGATGAAGTGATGAACATCTATAAACATTTAACTATGACAAGTAAAGACAATACTTTCAATGACAGATTTTGTTTAAGTTAGAAATCCTATTAGAAAAATTTGAAAACAACACATCAAAGTGTTACAGATAAATTATTGCATACATTTTAGACCTTTAGCATTGCACAGTATTATTTATATATTACTTCTGTTTTTATTTTTGCATACACTACCTCTGGGATTCAGAAAGGCTTACCATGATGCATAAGTCTTAACTCAGAAAGTTCCCACATCATGGTAAGCCCTTCTATTTCACAGACCTCTTTGCTACTACAGCTTTTGACTGGCATGTGCCATAACACAGACAGATGTGTTACTAGGGGAAGTCACATGCTAATCAGACAGTATGGGAGAATGCCTAGTGCTAATTAGCCATGTGCTCTCCCTGTAAATGGCACAAGCACCTGATTAACTCTATGTATGGATAATTGGATGCGTGTGTTTGTGTGTGGGGGTGACTGGGATTGTTTGCACATGTATGTATGTATATGTGTGTGTGTGTGTGTGTGTGTGTGTGTGTGTGTGTGTGTATGTGTGTGTGTGTTTGTGTTACATGTGCAGTTGTCTAAATGTGTATGGGAAGGAGAGTGCTCAAGGTACCACAATGCATGGGTTGCAAAGGACTACACATGTGTGGTCAGATATGGCAACATAGTGTCCAATACAAAGACTTTGTGGTAAATCATTGAGGTGCTTCTCTGTGTGGCTTAACTACATCATTGAATCGGACCTTCTCTCCATTATACTAACCAACAAACCAGCATTGGATAATTAGCATGGTAGAGAGACTCTCTTTGGATCCTGCCATACTTTCTATGGTTTCTGTTATTAAATACGAGATTGTAGTTTCATATATTGATGCACTTTAATGTATGAATTTCAATCTGCATCATGAATTGGTGTCAATAATGGGTGTCTTGAATGCACATATCAGGACAATCAGAACAAGATATGAAGACGGCCTGTGTCATCATGGGTGGGGGCAACAGAAATAAAGAAGGAGAGACAGTTATAGACTTCTGTCTGGTGAATGGCTTGATAGTAGCCAACACATGGTTCAGAAAGAGAGACAATCACAGTATCACATACAAGAGTGGTCAACATACAACTCAAAAATGCAACTGTGTAAGTAAACTCAAAAATGACAAAACTTCTCATTTTCACTTCTAAGTCTTATGCCAAATGCAAAGCTGACTTTCAAATCACCTCTGCGAATAACAAAAATATTGAGGTAGCCTCCAGCACCAAATTACTAGGGGTTATGGTAGATGACTCCATGACATTTAATCTCTACATCCAGCAAGCTATCAAAAAAAAATCAAGAAATTAGGTCTGCTATATAGAAATGATATTTGACTGAAAGCAGCCAGATAAAATTAGCATCCGCATACTTGTGCCAACACTTCTGTATTTCTCTCCTATTTTTGTCGACCTACTGTCCACCCTGACAACTAAACTAGAGCAAAGCAAATCCATGTATTGCCCTCAGGCATCTAAACTGGCTTAAACTACCTCAACTCCTCACCTATTCTCAACTTCAGTTTGCACAATGATTAGTCTTTTGCCCTGCAAATTGCACTGCCCTAAGTGGTATAGTGCAGCTCCACTCAACAAACATCACCTCTCAATTCACAAATCTCACAACAAAGCAGGAGAAGCAGTTTTGGAACAATCTGAATAGCCAGAGCATCTGGATGAGTACAACTGGAGAGGGCAATGTCTATAAATAAATGTATGCAACTGAAGTTGGCCGTTAAGGCTTGGTTAGTAAGGGTTGGTATAGGTTCATAGGAGGTTACTAGGCTAATGGCCCTAGGGCCTTTACAAGTCTAACTGTGTAAAACTCCAAGTACCCTTATTGACCAGTAAACCAACACAGCTGAAACGGAGCAGGAAAAACAGTACTTCAAATGACCAAAAATATAAGAAAGTTTATTGGAATTTGTTAAAATAAAGTGCTTTTCGTCTGGTTTAATAACACAGACTTCGTCAGACAATTACTACTAAAAAATGCTTGCTATATATACACACAGTTACAAGGAGAACCCAATCAACAAGCAAAAAACAATTAAAAAATTAAACAATTAAGCGATGAACTACTACGTAGTATTAATTTAATAGGTGTGACTTTGATGAAATTGTTTTAGTAACAAATGCTAACGCATTATTTCTTGTTGCTGTTAGAAACTTCTGCCTGCCTTTTTAAAAAATAACACGTAGTAGTTCATCTCTTAATTGTTTAATTGTTTTTTGCTTGTTGATTGGGTTCTCCTTGTAACTGTGTGTATATATAGCAAGCATTTTTTAGTAGTAATTGTCTGAAGAAGTCTGTGTTATTAAACCAGACGAAAAGCGCTTTATTTTAACAAATTCCAATCTGTTTTGTGAGTGTCAGGCAGTTAAATATTTATGGAACAGTTGTACAGAGGACTGGGAAAGTATATTAGTAGCGAATCCCAAAATGCTGCAGGTTCATACTCCTGGAGTTAGGTACAGAACAGAAAGGCTGGATAGACCAGGAGAAAGTGTAGTTGCTGTATCAGGAGGATGAGTAATGAGTCTAATAACTTAAGGCTTGATGGGTCAGATAAGTTGGAGAGAAGAGATGGCAAAGGTCAACAATTTAAGAACATATAAGTATTCACAGGCAGTTCAGGGGAATAAAAATAAAAACAGGGAAAAAGAGCAGATTTAATGTGATAAAGTACTGGGCAGGTATACTAGATAATAACATTTACAACATTTATAAGTACATTATGTCAGTTTCTAGGGAATAGAGTAAATGTCACACTTTATGTCTTATGGTTCATTAGCAAATTGAAGGAATGTAAATGCTATATACCCTGTTGGAAAACACCCATTCAAACAAGCCTGTGACTTCACTGCTACATATTAAGCCACTGTGATGGACAGAGAAAGAAATGGCCACCATATTGCTTTCACTCAATAACAGTGAATGTTAAGTGAGCATAAGTTAAGAAGAATGAAATAAAACTTAAAAAAAAAAACAATAACAAAATCAACTATAGTACCAGTTACAAGGAGCTGCTGCTGTACTTTCCTCCTCAGTATCCATGGCACTTAAAAAGCCATAAATAGTAAGCAAGAGAAAATAAAATTAATTCAGTTAACTGCATTAGAAGGACGTGTGTGTGTGTGTGTGTGTGTGTGTGTGTGTGTGTGTGTGTGTGTGTGTGTGTGTGTGTGTGTGTGTGTGTGAACTTATTTGCTCAAGAATTCTGGGCAATAGTTATCACAGAGTTTGCTAAAAAAGCACACTTTTTGGACATAGCAGAAATACGAGACAAAATTAAGGATGTTCTACAAAATCACAGAAAGATAAGAGGTATATTGGGGAGCCATACTGCTTTGCACTGTATGTAATGTTTTTCATTCAGTAGATCACTATGAAACATATGAAGTGTAGACAGTCGAGAAAGAGGCTGCAAGTGCATGTGTGTGTGTGTGTGTGTGTGTGTGTGTGTGTGTGTGTGTGTGTGTGTGTGTGTGTGTGTGTATGAGAGAGTCTGCACCTCTGCACATGTGTGTGAACTTGTATCTGTTTATGCATTTGTGTGAGAGTGTGTACTAAATTTCATATGGTCAAAACCATATGACTGATGCTCTGAAAACTCTAAAAAGAAACTTTTAGTTATGTACTCACCATAACTTCAGATGTTTGGGATCCATCTCGCCTACATTCTGACTGATGGGTTTATGCCAAAGAGTCTCTTATTGGCTGAGCTTACTATATCCCAGGATGCACCACTACCAGTCCCCCAGATCTAGTTTGTCTGCATACATGCACACATGCACGCTCTGATTATATAACATCGTCACCGTTCAATCTCTTCTGATCTCCAAGGCAGGGGGAAGGAGGGTGAGATGGATCCCAAACATCTGAAGTTATGGTGAGTACATAACTAAAAGATGTTATGTGATCCTATCTATTCTGACTGATGGGACAGCCCTAGCACCTGAATCCTGGGTGGCTCACTGGAAAACACTCCTGAGTACCGTGGAACCAAATGATGCTCGTCCTTTAGATGCCACATCCAATTTATAGTGGGAAATGAAAGTGTGCGGATTGGACCAAGTAGCCGCAGCACAAATCTCCGATATAGCGAGCTTGGAATGAAAAGCTATAGAAGTAGCCATAGCTCTGGTAGAGTGAGCTTTGATAGTTGTAGTAAGTTGCTTATTCGCAGTAGAATAAGCCTGAGTTATGCAATCTCTAATCCATTTGGAGATAGTAGCTTTTGTGATGGTTTTACCCAATTTATTGTCTGAGAAGGACACAAACAACTGGTCTGACTTACGAAGTTGCTGAGTCCTGTCTAAATAGAAGCGTAATTGCCTGTGAACATCCAATTTATGGAGAGTGTATTCTGCTTCATTGGAGAAATTTGGAAAGAAAACTGGAAGCTCTAGAGACTGTTGGAGACAGAGATTAGAACAGACCTTTGGGACAAAGGATGGATTAGGCCTAAGTGATACTCTGTCCTTGTGGAAAATCAAGTACGGTGGTTTAATAGACAGGGCTTGAAGCTCTGAAACTCTTCTTGCAGAAGTAATTGCAACTAAGAAGGCAGTTTTCCAAGACAGAAATTTTAACTCACATGTAGCAGCCGGTTCGAAGGGGAAGATGTCAATGCAGCACTAAATCTAGATCCCACGGAGGCGCAGGATGAAAAACTGGGGGTCTTAACAGACCCGCACCTTTAATGAAAGTTTTGCATAGTCTGCTGCTCATCAATGGCGGATCCATGGACTCGTGAAATTTAGAGATAGCCGCTAGTTGGACTTTAACAGTAGAGACAGAAGATCCTTGATTAAATAGGGATGTTAAGAATTTCAAAACCTCTGGGATAGGAGCAGTGATAGGGTCTAAGCCCCTGAGTTGAGCCCAGATAGCAAACCTCTTCCACTTACTGAGGTACAATTTCTTAGTGGTGGGTTTGTGGGCGAAGATAAAATGTGAATAACTTCCGGGTCTAATGTGTGACTTCTGACTAAAGTCGGAAGTGGAGGAGCCAGGCTGTCAACTTCAAGGATCGGACTGATGCTGTTGTCCCGACTGATGAATCAGCAGGTCCGAATTAGGTCTAAAGTCCACGGATCATGTTTCTTCAGGTAAGGAAACCATACCTGACGAGGCCAGTATGGGGCAATCAGTATCATTGTGGACCCCAATTGAGAAGCTTTTTGAATGACTTTGGAGAGAAGTGGGATCGGAGGAAAGGCATAAAGTAGCCCTGTTGGCCAAGGTTGTGCTAGAGCATCCATAGCTGGTACTCCCTGATGTGGAGTCAAGGAGAAGAACCTTTTGCACTTGGTGTTTAGTGGAGTTGCAAATAGGTCGCAGCACGGCGAACCCCATCTGCGGAAAACCTGATCTGCTACTGTTTTGTTTAAGGACCACTCGTGAGGAGAGAGAATTGTCCTGCTTAATTTGTCTGCCAGTATATTCGATTTCCCCGGAATGTGTGTCGCTACCAAGAAACGGCTGGTAGCTACATTCCCACACCCTCATGGCTTCTCTGCAAAGGGGGTAAGATCTGGTCCCTCCTTGCTTGTTTAGGTACCAGACCACCGACATGTTGTCTGTGTGGATGGCGATTATGCCCTGAGGGAGAAACCTGTGCAAGGCCTGTAGGGAAAGAAGTACCGCCCTCATCTCCAATACATTGATGTGGAGAAGAGTTTCGTCTGGAAGCCAGGATCCCTGAACTAACCTGCCCAGACAATGCCCCCCCCACCCTGTCTGGGAGGCATCCGTCGTCAGGGTGACCACTGGAGAGGGAATAATAAAGGGACTTCCTTGATTTAGATTGGATGTCTGAAGCCACCAGCGAAGGTCCCGTTTGCATGTTTCTGTAATCATGATGGAATGATTGAGGGGAAGGTCCTGAAAAGACCATTGAGTTGACAATAGCCACTGAAGAATCCTCATGTGTAATCTTGCCAGAGGAACTAAAAGAACCGTGGCAGACATTGAACCTAAAACTTGTAGAACCATCCTGGCTGGGGCTTTGGATCTTGAAATCAGAGCTTGAACTTGGCCCTGTAAAGTTTGGATCCTTTCGGCAGGAAGAAAAAATCAATTTTGAGTCTATCTCTGCTCCTATGAACCTTATGCGCTGAGAGGGCAGCAAGACAGACTTTGACCAATTGAATGTAATCCCCAGGGTAGCACCCAGGGAGATGGTGGCTTTGAGGTTGTCCATTAGTAGATGCCTGGTGGTGGCAGTCAGGAGCCAGTCGTCCAGATAGGGAAACACTTGGAATCCAAGACTCCTCAGGTGAGCCGTCACTACTGCCAAACACTTGGTGAACACCCTGGGGGCTGTGGTGAGACCAAAGGGCAGTGCACAAAATTGGTAATGACTGACTCCCAGGCTGAAGCGCAGATACCTCCTGGACGCCTGATGTATCGGTATGTGATAATAGGCGTCCTTGAGGTCTATGGAGCACATCCAAACATCCTTCTCCAACAATGGGAGAATGGATTGTAACGTGACCATTCGGAATTTGGATTTCGTGGACGGATTGGTTCAGTCTGCTGAGATCCAATATTGGTCTCAGGTCCCCTGTCTTTTGGCACTAAAAAGAACCTGGAGTAATTTCCGATCCGATCTGGTCTGTGGGGACCGGTTGGATGACTCCTTTTTCTAGCAGCTTTAAAGCTTCTGCGGCTGCAATTTCCCTTTGACTGGGTGGTGGGTCCGGGATTTTTGGACGGTGGGGGTGTGTATGTGAATGGGATGGTGTAACCTCGATCCGAAGCACCCATCTGTCCTGGAGTGATTGACTCCCAGGCTTTTAGGTGCTTGGCAAACGACACCCGACTGGCTCCGGAGCAGCACAGCCGGGCAATCCCTCATGATGTGTGGGAGGCTGAAGAGCCACGAAAGGACTCGTCTCCAGAATTGCGGGGCCCTCTGCCGCCTCTGGGACGGCGTCTCCCAGAAAAATTTCCCGTCCTCTGCCTCTGGAAGGGGAATCTTCCTGCTGTTGGGGAAAAACTTACGTGATTTACGGAACCACATCTTCCCTCCTTTAGCCTTGGGATAAGGCCGAAAGGGAGTGGAATAACGGGCCCCTACGGCAGATAAAGTTTTTCCCTCTTGCTCACAGCGGGTAAGGGTGTCTTTAACCTTAGGTCCAAACAAAGAGGACCCATCAAAGGAAGGAAGACTTGAAGGCCTCCAAGAACTGACACAAGCGGAGCCAGGCTTGTCTCCGTGAGCCACGCCTGTGCCTGAGGAAATGAGCCTCATGGACGAGTTAGAAATTGACGTAAGGATAGCCAACTGAGAGCTAACCGACTGGGCTAGCTGCTCAGGTAGGTTACCCGAGAGGGAATCTGACAGCTCCTTAACCAGATCCCTCTGAAGCCTGGTAAAATGTGCCAAATAATTCAGAGACCTTAAAGTAAAGGCCGCTGAAGTCAGGGTGCGCTTCCAGTACCTGTCCATGCTCCTAGACTCCTTATTGGGAGGAGGGATGCACGTCGAAGCCCCTGCCACGTCCTGTTGTGTAGCAGATGCCACAACCATGGCATCTACAGCCACGCCTTTAGTGAGGAACTCCTTCTCGGGTGGGGCAGACAAAAATTTATTAGGACGAGAAGGGACTGGTTCCACGGTATCTGGATACAAACTAAATCCAGAAGCTGAGACACCCAGGAGGCGGAGGGCTGAGCCCCAAAGGCCTTGAGGAGCACTGACTCATCAGCAGAGGGGGTTTGGATATCCAGCTGTTTGAGGATCTCTAAGATGTCTGCAAATGAGACATCATCCGAGGGGACCCCTCTGCATCATCAAGATCAGTGTCCGATGTAATAGACTCGGGGAGTCCACGTGCTTCCTCTTGCACAATCTCTTCCTTGGGGTTCCTCCGAAGACAACTCAAGAACCCTCAGGAGGAGGGGAACCCCAATGGGGTAACCTCAGGCCCAGGGGCTCCGCTGCCTACGGACAGGGAACTGCCAAAGACCCAGTCTCCACGCCCAGGAAGGTGCCGGTAAAGCCGGAGAGATGGCAAGAAGACTTGGCCAAGGCACTCCTCATAGCTCTGAAAGCCGGACCCCAGAATCCTGGGAGTGTCCGTCCCCGAGCCATGATAGCCGACGGAAGTCCCGCAGCCGGGCACCGAGGGAGGCTTGGAACCAGCATAGGTCCCAAACATCACCGGTCCAGCCGAAGAAGTCCGTGTACCAAACTCCCTAAGATCTCCACCGCTCCAACAGCACCTGCTCTGGAGGAGGAATAGCAATGGGATGGGTGGGCTATCGGCGCCAACTGGGTCGGAGCCGAAACAAATTTTTGGAAGACTGGGGACTGGAACAGTCTTTGGAGCACCCTGTCTATATCTGAATCCGACATCCTCGAAGACCGAGAGGATACTGAACAGGTTCGAGATGGCCTCTCCAACGGCCCCAAAGGGCTAGGGGACCGGGATGACTATCGGCGCCAAGGAATACACACACTAAATTCCATCGGTGCCGAGGTGGACTTGGCCGAGGAGGAAGTGTCTGGACCAGTGGAGCCCTCGATGCCCCAGCCATCGGCGCCAGAGGAGTCGAGACTGGTGGCATCGAGGCAGACAAGTCCTTGGAGCCAAGGAGAAGCCTGCCTATGTCTTTTGGCGGTCGGATCCGACGGACTGGTCGGAGCCGTTTAGCCGGAGAAGGAGAGGATGCCAAGGCTTCTTCAAAGGAAGGTTTTATTAACCCTTTAAGAATCAGTTTATTTTTCCTCTCCTGGAGGACCCTTGAGGAAAAAGCGTGACACACACTGCATGACTCCTGTAAGTGTTTAGCACCCAAACAATACAAACAGAGCGAGTGATCGTCTGTGATAGACATTTTGAAATTGCATTTGGTGCATTTTTTAAAGCCCGAACGCCTAGGATTTTGAGACATTATGACAAAAAAATCAGTAACTTTGACAGAAAAATACCCTATCCACTTAGTTTCTGTTTACTGACACTACCTAATAATAGGTTTTACAGTTATCGGTTAGGTAAAGAAAGCGTCACAAAATACTAAGGGTACTTTGAAACCCTGTATTTTAGGAGGGTTGACTGACCGGGAAGGCCCTAAGATGAAGGAGGCCTAACCAAACTCAACCCAATCACACAACAAAGTCTTTTCACAAACTCCAAACACACACAAAAGTGAAGAATAGCTGTTAAAACAGCTTTTTTAGACAAGAACAGCAAAATTCTGACAGAAAAAAGTTAGTAAATTTACTACTCAGCTCAGCCAGCTCGAGACCACGTCTTCGCAGATTAGCGGCAAACGAGATCTGGGGGACTGGTAGTGGTGCATCCTGGGATATAGTAAGCTCAGCCAATAAGAGACTTCGCTCTTTGGCATAAGCGGATCGGCTCCGAACCCATCAGTCAGAATGTAGGCGAGATAGGATCACATAACATCTAGCATAACACAAGAAACAGCCCCCTGCACCCCACATAGCCCCTCAATAATTATACATATGAACCCCAAGATCACACTACAGTGGGGGAAAAGACAAATTCTCCAGACCCCACTGTACCGTAATCTCAGTACAAACATTTCAACATTTCAGAACATTAATCATATGGTCTCGACTACATCAAGCTTGGCACTTTGAAAAGTTATTCTTCTAAACTAGATACACACGCACACACAAACACTATATATATATATATATATATATATATATATATATATATATATATATATATATATATATATATATTTATTTATTTATTTATTTATTTATTTACATTTCTTTACCAGGAAATTCCGATTGGCCACAGGTCCATTTTCAGCAGAGGCCCAGGGAGAAAACAGAGTTACATAACAGATAAACGCAGAAGACATTGTTATACATTTAAAACATAATCATAGTCTTGAACAGAATTTTGTAATATCTAACTGATAGAAACAATGAATAATGCAAATATAGATATTCAGATGGTAATCAAATATAAACATACACATGTATATGCAGACAGTCCACTAGAATAGTGGAAACATGCTGGAAGGATATGTATATATACTTTGGGGGGTGTGGGGGCAAAGCCCCCCCACCTATTTTCATTTAAAATGTGTAGTTTTTGTTGTATTGTCATGTTTTAAACGGAAATATATATATGGGTCCCCTTCAGTAGATCGAATGTTTATAAGTTTGAACCACATATGGCCAAAACCATATATTCGAACTTTTTAAAGTCCGATCTGACTGAATGAAGATCTCCGTACAGAGCGGAAAGGGAAGATTTCCCATTTCCGCAATGTAGTGTATTTAAGTAAGGGGGGTGTGGGGAGTGCAGGGGGGTGTAGCCACCTGCTATAGATGTTTAGTTTTGTGTTTTTTGGTTTTAGGTGGTTTTACATCAGTGTTGGAACTTTTACGAGTTCGATCATATGGTCCCGGCCATATGTGGTTCGAACTAGTAAAAGTTCGATCTACTGAAGTAGATCTATATATATATATATATATATATATATATATATATATATATATATATGTATAGGTATATACACACTGGAACACTTCACAATGCTGAAATCCTGAAAGATCGAATTTCATATGGCCGAGACCATATGTTTGAATTTTCGGAATACTGACATTATGAATGGAAATCTGCATACAACATAGAATGGGAGCTTTCCCTTTTCCTCGCTGTAGTGTGATCTCGGAGTTGGAATATTTAAGTAGCGGTGGTGTGGGGTTTAAATTTTTTTTTTTTATTTATTTCGGAATTTCGATATTCCAAAACATCGGCCATATGGTCTTGATCATATGAAATTCGATCTTTCAGAATTTCAAGATTCTGAAGTGAATTCATACACACACACACACACACACACACACACACACACACACACACACACACACACACACACACACACACACACACACACACACACACACACACACACACAAACACACTACAATGCTTAAATAATATTTAGAAATATACATTTTGACTATAAAATATATCATCCATCTTCAGTTACCTGTCCCACAGCACCTACAAAATATGCTCATGAAACTTTTTCCTATAAGCTTCAGGTGTTAGCTTAAAAAAGTCTAGCAAACAATTCTTAACAGCAGCATAATCAAACAATTCACAATCAGATATCTTGGACAACACAGTACCCAGAGCCTTTGGTCAACATCATACTGTTTACATACCCTCTCAAACATGTGAATGAAACTATCAAAATTATCCTCCTCTGTAAACTGTGGAAGAAATGTACTGACCTTTTGTGCTTCTGGGGTCCAGTTACTACCTTTCCCATTACCTCCATGACTCTGGAGAAGTGTCAGCATCTCCTTTTCATGCTACCTCTGCCTCTCCTTCTCCACAGCTTCCATTTCCAAACACCTGGCCTCCAACTCCAGTCTCTTTAGCGCCAGATGGATTTTTAAGTCCTCTGCAGAAAGGAGAAAGGTTGAGGTTTCCATTCTCTGAATGCTGTACATCTCCATGGCCAGTCTGATCATCCTCCTGATTGCTGTTTTCTGATCCAGCTGTGACCAAAGCTGCAATCATGTTTGCAGTTTTCTGATCCAGCTGTGACCAAAGCTGCAATCATCTCTACTTTACTCCGGTTTCCATGCACCAGTTCTTTAGTCTGGCATATCTCAGTCAACTGGCTCCATGTCAGCTTACTGTACTCCTCTGCTGACATGCTTGCCTGATCTCCCTGACTAACTAAGCTAACAAAAGAAATAAAACAATTGTGATCTGAACTCTGAATATTCACTGCGTGGCTGATTTAGAGTACAAAAACATCTTCAGTGATCACTGTACACAAGCTACAGGAATTCACTACCCACACCACTACAAGCCAATTAGTATGTGATGTGTCTTAACACACCACAATCAAACAATTAATATTTGATGTGGATATCCCACCACTGACAAACAATTAATATGTGATTCCCATGCACTGGCCGAGCAATCAAGAAGCCTCAATCCTCACCACTAGGACCAGTGAGGGGCGTGCATATTGGGAAGGATAACAAGTATACACACACACAGTAAAGTACAATTTCCCTTAACAGGACACAGAGATCACAGTCAGGCTGGGGCTAATTTCTCCCTTTCTCTCCATATCTCCAATAAGACTTCCCACTGGCACAGCTATAGGGTACAGATCTCAGCCTAGTGGTCAAGCCAAAACCTCCAGCACCCTCTATGTCCAGCCAGTGTTTCGTGTCCCTGCCCAAGTAGATGATACACACACACTTTGAAATATGAGTTATATACAACACACAGACACTCCTGGGGAAGGCTGGCACAGGTTCTCCAGCTATGCCCCCTTCTCTCCAGACTATAAGGTAGAAATCACTGCCACCAACCACTAATATCAGCTACTATAAGGCCCTTCCCAAAGGGTGACCAATTTCACTGTGCAATATTACTGTTATCCAAATAGTAAGTGTGACCCAGGGCTAAAGCTATTGGAGTTGCTTGGACAGTATCACCGAATAAATGCAATGTACTCTAAGAGCTTAAATTATCTCTATACAAAACAGCCACAGTTGAAAGGTTTAAAATATTTAATAATAAATAATAAAAACATAAGGCAATACTTATTACTTCAACACAATGACATTACAAAGTTCAGACATCACAGGAAAATGCTTTAAAATAATACTATAGAATATTCTAACATAAATATAAAAACAGCTAGACTAATCTGGCTATTTCTATCTATCTCTAAGAGAAATCACTGTTCTAAATAAATATCTTACTTACAGAGCAAAGGCAGAGTGCTGGTAAATTGATGTCTTCAGACAAAATCCAAAATGCTTAATTCTCTCTCTCTCTGAGAAAGTCTTACATTGATAACACAGTACTGCTGAGTAATTTCACATTACATCATTCTTGACACTTCTCTGGTTCCCAAGCTAACAAAAACTCAGAATTTACATTTCTTAGTAAGCTGCACATGGCCAATAAAAAACATTATACATGTAAAACCTTAGTAATTATCTCTTAAATAAAGACAATAGAAAGAATTTCCTGGCCCAGACGTCCTACCTCCGAGCTTGAGATCAGTCATACAATGCTTGACTTATCAGCTTTCTTCCAGCAGAGTGCACTGTGGTTACATTTCTGAAGCTCAGTGCAACATATAGTTTAATCATAACATATAGTTCTCCTTACATTTCTAAACCAAGCCTGTGGATTATATTAATATTTACAAATGACATAGAATGATCTACAAAATTCTAGCTAGCTAGGCTGGCAGCCTTCACAGTGGGGTTCTTGAATTTTTATCTTTTTGAAACCCTTTAGTAATTTCTTCTTAAATGTCTCTTAACCTGCATTTGATGAGACTGTTTATTTTGTTTTCTGACAAACCTGGATGAGGGGTTAGAGAATCTCTTAGTAATTATGAAAAAGAAGGACTGAAAAAATGATAGATGCCTTGTTTCAACTTACCGTTTTCATCACACTTGTTGTGCAGCAGAAGAACCAAAAACTAAATCTCTATCCAAAGGAGAAAGTAAAATCTCATTTTCACATCATATGTGAGGTTCTGAGAATGCATTCAAGCAAACCTCCTCAAAACAGTACCAGTGCCATAGCCCTGGAAAAAGTACCAGCTGAGTCATGCACACAATGTAAAAATGAGTTGTAACTTGTACAACGGAAGAAACTAAATTATTTAAAGCAGATTTTCCCTACAAGAAGAAACTGCAGACAGAACATTCCTCATACTAACACAATTAGAATAAATCTTAACACATGAGACTGACAATTCAAAATTCTGAAAATCAAAGTAGCAGAAGAATATGCTTTTCTCATACTCATCAATAATCTTTCCATCCTTGTCAGAAAGAATAGGATTGGAATTAACTAGATGTTTAGCAGCAGTAGGATTAACTAAAACTATAGCTGATAGGTTATGTTTGGGATGAATGTATAAAAACTTACTTTTTTTGGGGCAGCAGGCTATTAGGAAAAATGCATGCAGTGATACACATACATATCCCCCAAAGCTGACAGCAATGGAGGAAAGGGTGAAGGTTCTGGAAATTCCTTCTGTAACAGCTTGTGGTATTTTCTTTGGGACTGAGAAATATCAGTGTTCTCCCACTGGTTCTGTAAATATTCTAAGAGAAAGAAAACCCCCCACAAGGAGAATCAGCAACTAAGTTGTCATCTCATCTGGGTCTGAATCTGAAAACTTAGGAGAAAACCCAAAGCCTGTCCCTTCATCTTTCTGTCCAGATTCAGAATTCTGAATATCTTCAGGAAAAAGGTATCCCTCTTTATTTTACCAGAAACCACCTTATAAGAATGACCAATACCATGAATTAAACTGTGATTCACACCCAGTAAACTACTCCTGTCTAAGGAAATTTATGGAAGAGTAGATACATGTTTAGTTTTCTGTTTCTTTTTGACAGGAAAAAGGGGGAAACAGTATTAGTAATGACACCAGCAGCTTCCCCAGGGATGGGCACAACATTCTGATCAAATAGGGAAGAATTCCCTGTTCCTTCTCCCAGGGCCAACAAGAGTGTCTCTATCTTGCCCACTGATGGGGCCTCAACAGCCAACAGAGGATATGGCTAAGTACTGGTCTATTGTGGCTGTAGGTCCTACACCAGAGGGATCTGGGGTAAATGATGACGGGTCTGAGGAACAAGCTATGGCCACACCAGAGTCACCCATGTGTAACTAAGGCAAATTGATAACCTATTGTGGTGGCAAGGGCTGTTTACTAAACTTTTTCTTTTTGTGGCTGGAAGAACGACCAGCCCACGGACCAGTAGTTTGTTCCATGGTCAAGATGGAAATGGTGTCTGTTTCCTGGGGAAAAGAAGCAGCAAAAGCCACTAAAGATTTAAGGTCTTTAAGCCACTTTTTCAATCATAAATATATAAAAAGCACTTTAAGATACTTGCCCCAGTACGTAAAATGCATACAATTTATCCATAGAAAAAACATTTTTTATTACTTTGAGCAGTGTTTAAACTGGCAGGAAAAAGTGCACTCCCATTTAAAAGTACAGTTAAGTCTCGTGACAGTCTATTAAATCAAAAACACTTAACTTAAATATAATTTTCCTAATCAGGAAAATACAAGAAAACTATATAATTGTTAATGTGTAAGGTTTTCCCCAGAGAACTATCTGCACAGCAAAGCAACAGTACAAGCCTACCTTGGACCCTCAAAAGCCTTCTCAGTAGTGCTCTCTTCAGCATTAGTAAAGCTGTGAAAGGGTTGGGCATACCTCTCAACTATACAGATTTTTGCAGAATGTCCAGATTTTTGCCTCATATATTTGGTCTCTTTCTCATAAAATTGTGGTTTTCTATCAAATCACTGACAAATCATTGAGGATTGAAGTCAGAAAATAATAACAGAAATTTGAGTTTCAGACTGCTTACCCTTCAGAAAATGTATGTTAATGCAAAACCTGCTATTCTATCAACTTTCTATGTTTGTAAGAGCAATATTTAAAAATTGTCTCTATTTTTGGCCCTTTGTTCCCGCATTATGTATGGATTTGTTCAGATGACTTGCAGTAAGAAGTTGAGAGGTATGTCTTGGAGCCCAAACCTGTCAAAGCTGTTTAGTCAGCTGATAAAAACTATGAAAAATGTATATACTAATAATTAAAAATAATTAAACAAATCCAAACCAGTTTTAACAGGTAACACATTTCTAAGGGCAATGATGCCCTCCATGGTGGGCATTGCAGGAAATAATGGCCATGCAGTCCCTTATCTCCCCAGTAATGTCCACCATTTAAGCATTATTGCTTGCTTAGAGTATAAGCACGCCTAAGAGGTCATAGTTAAAATGGGTGGTAGTCTCCTAAAGAAAGATAGGGGTTGCAGAAAAACAAAAGTATGAATTAACTTTATGGTGTTGAAATTTAACAGTTGTAGTACTTACATAAAAAAAAGAATGTTATGTTAGGCACTGGTATAGTAGGTGCACTTCTGTATATGTCATTATTGTAGAACAATGGCAGACAAAATAAAAGGAAAAATGTTTTGTTCTTTTCAGGTTATGATACTATTGTATGTTTTGAAATGTTCAATAAAAATATTTAAAAAATATGCACATCACTAGAATATCTGGAAGATTTGTCTAACTGTTCTAAGCATTTCCATAAGAAAAACATTTGGTGTTTAAAGTATTTCATTAAAAGCTCACAAACTCTGAAGGAAAGTTGTAAATGTTTTTAGCATATGAAGCATTTGTCTGAATGTATTTGATCATTTGAAGTGTTTTGTCTATCTGCTCTGAACAGCTGTATAAATGGAGCATTTAGATTATGGATTACATGTCCAAATCATTTGGAATGGAATACTCTGGGATATTTGAAGCCTTTGCCTAAATATTCAGAACATTTGTTTAATTCAATTTATGCCTTTTGTTTAAATGACAGACTCAATGTTTTGAACAGTCGCTGTGGTTTTCTAAACAAATACTCTGAGCTTTTGAAATACAAGACTAAATGTGGTGAATACTAATATTAATTGTAAATACACAATGTTTTGATGCATCTGAGAGAATGATCAGAGCACTACAGATGTACACATTGCCAGTAGAAGAATAAGACTAATGGCCCATCTAATCTGCCAAGGGTCAAGTTCAAGTTATTTAATGCTTGAACCCATTCACTAGACAACATCAATAAATAAAACAGAAGAAGCAGGTGTTAGCAGCAAAACAAACATAAAACATAGAATGAAACAGCAGTAACTGGAACCAAGCACTAAGAATTAATGATTAGTTGTAGGCCAAGTCAAATAGATGTGTTTTAACCCACTTTTAAATCCAGCTAATGTAGGTGAATCCTGAAACCAGCCAGATGAAGGTTCCATAATAAACGTCCTAGCTAACTAAACAACAGGCAACTAGAGGGTTTAAAGTTGTAAAATGGAACCTTAAGGAGATCCTGTAAATTATAAAGCAATGTGCAACCTATGCAAAAGATCAATAGGTAAGGTTAGACCAAGATTATGAATTCCCAAATAAACTATAAAAGGATCTTATAGATGATAAACTGCATTATGGGAAACCAGTGTAGGTCCCTCAAAATCAGGGTAATATGGCAATATCCTCAGTAAGTAAACAAGCTGTTGATTTTTTTACCAGTCACAGTCAAGAAAGCTCTGATACAGGTAAACAAACAGACAAAGCATTACAATAATCTAAGTGTGACAAAACAAAGTGTGCACCACATTGGAAGGTAACTGGAAGAGATAAGGTGCTTGATAGGGCCGATGTTCTGCAGATGGAAATAAGGAGATTTGACAACAGCGGATATATGGTCCTTGAATGTTAACTTGTAATCAGATATCACACTACTATCATGCACATTTGACACAAATATAAGTTTGTTACCCATATAAAAAATATCAGGGGACAAAACAGGAAGGGAATAGTCCATTGAGGTAGCATGAACTCAAAGCAACAATCTCCAAGGTGTTAAGTTTAAGACTGTTACTGACCATCCAGTTATGGATATGCTGCAGATCATGTGATAGGGAAGTAATGGCAGACACAGAATACTGAAGGAATGACAGGCTGAGTTGTGTGTCTTCAACGTAGCAAGCAAACAAATAACATTCCATAGCAGCAACAAGTAAGTCGTAAATAGTATAAGACCAAGAATGGAGCCCTGTGGTACTCCACAGACAAAAGACTGGGTCCAGGAGGAATTTATCCCTGAAGATAAATATGAATGAAACCAGTTAAGAACAAATACAGAAATATCCCATTAAAGATCCATATCACAATAAAGCTTCAATCAGTCAAGAAGAAGAGAATGATCTACCATGTCAAATGCCGAGGAAAGATCAAGAAGGACTAGTACTGAGTAATAATGCACATCTCTTGCAACTAGCAGATCATTAAAAACTTTAGTGACATTTATCTCAGTACTGTGTCTAGCCCTATATCCTGATTGGAATGGGGCAAGGATGCCTTGACTAGTCAGATAGCTCCACAGATGAAAGTAAGCCACTTTCTTTAGAATCTTGCTGAGAAAGGGAAAATTTGAGATGGAACGATATTTGTCAAGGTCATCAGAAGAAAAGCCAATGTTTTTAAGGACTGGGATAACAACAGCCACCATTAAATAAGGGGAAATATCACACCTAAGAGAGATGACAATGATGGCATGCAGCAGTGGTCCAAAAGTCACAAGGCATGCTACCAAAAACCTAGAAGGGCATGAATCCACAGACCAGGCAGTATTAGACATTATGCATACTGAAGAAAAGAGGATACAGGTTATCAGTGCTGAGAATGGTGAACTCTTTCCCATATTATCTGAAAAAAGCCACCCAGAGACCCTCTGCAGGATACAAAAGGTGTAGTGGAGAAAGAGGAAATCTAAAACTATAAATTTTATCAGAAAAATAACATGCAAAGAATTCACTTTACTCTGAACAGAGGGTATGCCAAATGTTAAACCAGCATCCTGTGCTTGCACTCCATTCTGTCTTCACTTGCTGTGCCATCTCTCTAATTCTTCATGAGTACCTCATTGGAGTCACTCTATACCATCCATTCTGAGGACTCGTTCTACCTGGTCTAAACCCTCCCCATGATGAAACATTTCTGCATAGTCAGAAAACGTACCCCCACTCTTTCCCGTCTCACCTCCACCAGTAATCACATATCAGTTCATTTCCTTCACATAGGGGCGGCTGCAGTGGTGCAGCGGTTAGCGTTGCCACCTCACAGCAAGAGGTTCTCCGGTTCGATTCTTGGCCGGGGTGCCTTCTGTGCAGAGTCTGCATTGCATGTCCTCCCTGTGGTCATGCGGGTTTTCTCTGGGTGCTCCGGTTTCCTCCCACATCCCAAAGAAATGCTGTAGGTGGATTGGATACTCTAAATTGGCCCTAGACATGAGTGCATGCATGTGTGCACCTTCTGTGGAAGGTTGGGTGCTGGGCTGGCAACTTGACACCATAAAACTCCACTACCAATCATGAGCAGACAGGTGATCTGCTGTGGTGACCCCTAACCGAGAAAAGCCGAAGGGAGAAGAAGAAGAAGAAGTTCATTTCTTCACATGTTCCGTTAATGCCTTACATATATCCTCTATCTCATTCCTCATCTTTGCAGAATTCACTAGCCTGTTCAGCATTTCTCCATAATTCAGTCTCTTTAGTTCAATGAACCCTGAGGTGGCCTTTCCCTGAAATTTACATATTAACTTTGCCTCGGTCTCCCTGCAGAGTATACAGAACTAGGAACAGTGTTATCTACCCTATTTTGGAGCTACATTCCTATTTTCAGGCTTGATTTACCCCTTCACAGAATTTTTCTGAATCTCCATTCATCACACATGATTTTTAAAGCTGTCTATTACACAGAAAACCATACTATATGAACATACTAGTGGCATCAATGATTTAAAGAAAGAGGACATTCACCCTACATCTCCCTTTTTCAGAAGCAAAAATAAATGTCCTTGTATGGTAGAATTTTAGTGGTTCATTAAAGTCTGCAGATTTTATACAGTCTCTCCAATAACATGCTTATATTTTCCATCATTTTTGTCACTCACTATTTTTACACATGCATTTCTGAGTAGTATTCCTTTTTGCTACTGGAAATAGGAAGAGTTATATGCTATTTGCTATTCAAATTTTATGATAATTAGATGCCCACATTTTTGGCTGGGTATATCTAATTTTCAGTGTTTTTTTCCAGTTTTCATTGGCTGCAGGTTGAGAGGTATGCTTAAAAACCATGTTGCAGACCAAAATGCCAACATCCTGAAGCCTTACGCTGACTGAGTCATCCATGCTTCTATACTCTTCTCACTTCACTCTCATCCACACATGCATTAATTTTGTTTTCTAACAACAATAGGTCTGACATGAATATGTTGAAATAAGGACTCAAACCATGTGGTAAAATTAATTCCATTTTTACTGACATTAATAATGTTTATGGGGCATACAGACAAAAATAAAATTTCCTCACAAGAAAAATTGTTTTTTTCATGGTCAACTGCCAAGCATATTGTTATATGATGATTGCTACAGACATTGTTCTAAGTTTGCTAAAATTCCAGCTTCTGTTAGACAAGTTCCAGCTACAATGGCATAAACAAAATACAAACTTACATTTTGTAAAAATTTGATCCAGACAGACACATTTCACTGTGGCACTACATTTTGTAACAGAGTAAACTTTTATAAACAGGAAATAACTTCAGTGTTATAGTGACTTTCATGTTCATGAGAAAGGTAGTCAGGTACAAGAAAAAGGAAAACGACTTCAATTTAAAAACAAGTTAGCATCTAAGCCTTTTGAAATACTGTGATTAATTGTAATACACACCAACATGTTCAATAAAGTTAATGGTAAATAATACACTGTTTCCAAATTAATACTTAACTATACTTAATTTCCACAAAATGATAAAACTGCTACAAAACCATCTGTAGTTTCATTCTCAACATTACAGGTTTTAGGTTGCTATGTCAAAGCTAAACATACTGTATTTCTTGAACTTTCTGTTACACTTCAGGCTGTAAGTACCAGCCATTTGATAATGAAGACAGGGGCTACCCAGTGGGTTCATATTAGCTTGTCGAACACTCAAAAGAGCAAATGCTCTTTGATCGACAGCTAATAGACAAAACCATAAAATGTCCAATGTCCGGGACAGTGATTTTTTTCCCAGGGAAAAAAAATTGCTGTTCCCAAAAAAAAAAAAAAAAAACCAATAACAAAAAAACAAATCCACAAAAAAAAAATAAAGTGTGGGGCTTCGCCACACACCCCCTACTTAAATATATCAACTCTGAGATCGCACCACAGTGGAGGAAACTGCAAAGTCCCGACAATGGCCCAGCGATTTTTTTTCCCTGGGGAAAAAAAAATCGCTGTTCCTGCCATTCGCTCTTTTGAGTGATCGACAAGCTAATAGGAACCCTACCCAGTATGGAGCTTGTTCATTCTAAATAGGAAATACATCAGATTTCTGAAAAGAGTGTAAATAGTTCTGCTCACAGAGAAATAAAGTATTTATTTTTCCTTTACCAATACTACTTTCAAGAATCAATGTCCAGTGCTCATATTTGTATTTACACACATGACTTACATGAAACTGACATAACAGCATTTGGTAGTATCACAGGTGACTGAAATTAACTCATAGAAAACACATCTAACTCAGAGCCATAACTAGAGTTGGGTAAAGGGAGTGGCTGGCCTAGGCACAAGATGTTAGGGGCCATAATCTTTAGATGTCAGTAAAGTACAACTGTAGCATCAGCATCATTTATGAATCTGCAAGGATATCAGAGTTTCATAAATGAATGCTGATACTGAATTTGCATTTGTGACTGAAGTTCACTGTACTGTATGCTAGTTACAGTAGCAAGGTGCTTGTTACAGCTGTAGCAAGCAAATTTCTATAGTTACAGTTTAGGTTCTCCAGTCTGGCAAGATTTTTTTTTTTGTCCTCAGCTTTGTATTGAGATAATGCCAGTAGGGGGGGGACTGTGAAGGGTGCCAGATGACCTAATTAAAGCTGTGAACTGACTGAAAACTCAGACTGATGAATCAGAATTAGTCGATAACATACATCTGAAACTGTAATTATCTTAAAATGTATTTTTTACAGGAAACCAAGCCCTCTGTACCCCCAGTGGCTGACCCCCATACACGGTGAATCACTGCTAGCACACTAAAGGAAACCCTAGCAATGATCATCTAGAGGTAGCACAAGTTGTTATGTGCATGATGGCTCAGGTAAAAACATTTATATATTTCTGCATACTCCAACTTGTCTATCAGGGGCCACCACTGTTTAACAATACCTAATTTTGCAAGATGCATTTCAATCAAATGAGCATGTAACTAAATGTAATTTATACTACTTAATTTCAAACAGTAATGTGTGTGTGTGTGTGTGTGTGTGTGTGTGTGTGTGTGTGTGTGTGTGTGTGTGTGTGTGTGTGAGTGTGTGTAACAGTAAATGAACATACCTCTCAATCTCTTAGATGAAGAAATCTGGAAAAAGCCATAAATAAAAGTGATTCAAAGCCCCAAAAATAGAGACAATTTTTTACATATTGCTCTTACAAACTTAGAAAGTTGATAGAATAACAGGTTTTACATTAGCATGAATTTTCTAAAGGGTATGAAGTGTGAAATTCAAACATCTGTCATTATTTTCTAACTTTAGCCTTTAATGATTTTCCACTAATTTGCCTGAAAAAAACACAATTTTATGAAAAATGGACCAAAAATATGAGGCAAAAATCTGGACTTTCTATGAAAATCTGTACAGTTGAGGTATGTACAATGAATCTATGAATCTAGATTCAACTGTAAAACACAGGTTTGTTTTTTGTAAAGTCAAAGTAAAGCAAAGTGTAATAGTTACTTGTCTCAAAACAAAAACAAAACAGTACCTCTGATTATTTTCCATCAACATTATTACAGTCTATGTCAGCCTTCCCAAGCACAGGCTGCCTTCAAAAAGTTCCAGGCTATGAGCTACAGCTAGGCCCAAATCACAGCTATACACCACAGGTGTTTCTTTGAAGTATAATTCCACATATTAGCCCTAAGAGAGCTCTCGCCTATGTCTTTACCAGGTTCTTCAAGCAAGCTCCAGCTCCCGCACTCTGAACCTCTACAATGAGCGGATTTCCTTATTCATCCTGCATATTTTTATATCAGCATACTTGGCAATCAGTGCCATGTTAAGCTGACTAATACATGCCTTGGGATTCAAAAAAATCTCTCTGCCCATTGGTTGGACAATTAGCACAATGGACAGAAATTCCAAGCTGTTGCCACAGTAACAAAGGCATTGTTAGCAACTCATTACCATATCTCTGAATTGAACACTGCACTTTTATACCTGATCTGAGTAACATTCTCCCTAGCAGTCCATACACTGCATTAGCAAAAACAGCCCAACATGCATACACACACACACACACACACACACACACACACACACACACACACACACACACACACACACACATTACATCTTCATTTGCAATTCCAATCTAACCCTCCTAGTACAACTACCTAGGCATACATAGATATTCATGCAGTCTCATAGTCATACCCCTGCAGACCTACATACCTGAGTCCACACACATACACACTCTGATACTTCCAACCCCAAGACTTCACTGGACTTACCACTGAACTTATCTGTACCACGAGTATTCCCACAGAAGTGAACAGGTGACCGCCATCCTTTGGTGGCACTCAGCTTTTTCTCCTATAGTAACATTTTATTCAGCCAGACAATTCTTTTGAATAATGCAGCTAAGCCAATTGGGAGTTGCAGACACTTTCTTGCAGGGCACACGGTTGTTTCCTATTAGCCACTCTCCCTGGACTGCTGCATTAGAATGCATTTACTCCTGCAAAACTGCTCTTTGCCATGAGGGAAAAACCTCACCAGATGAGTGGTCTATGATTCTGAAAGGATTAGCATGATGAGGAAACTTTCCAAGTTAAGGCTTCTGCATCACGTTAAGCCTTTCTGAATTCCACAGGTAGTGTTTGCCTAACTGTTGTGATGATATTCCAACACTCCACTGTACAACACAAAGGCACATTACCCATGTACTAAAATCGACATGTTGCTGCACACACACAAATATTTTATATATATATATATATATATATATATTCACACACACACACACACACACACACACACACACACACACACACACACACACACACACACACATATATATATGTGTGTGTGTGTGTGGCTATATAAAGACACACTGATGTTCACTTTCCATATCACCAAAAATCCACATTATCAATGCATATCAGACCAGAAAAGGAAATCAAATAGTTTCCTTTTGTGACTATGAAAACCTGACTTTCATCTAGCAATAATATTTAAAAAATACATATACAAAGTGTTCAGCTTGGGGCTTTACCTCCACATCTCTTAGTGTGAAGGGTTTCACCCCTACACTCCCTTACTTATATATATATATATATATATATATATATCTATGGATCCCATTCTCTTAAACGACAACACAGTTTGTCGAGTAACAGAAGATCAAACCCACTTCAGCAAAAGTGCAGAATATCGAAAGTGCACTTTCGCATAAGCCGGTTACAGTGGGGATAAGGAAATATATCCTTCTATAATATATAGGGCTTGCCCCCCTGCATAAACACTTTCAAGTTCATTTTTTGTTTTTTTGACAATCAGCTTCAGCGAAAGTGCACTTTCGATGATGTGCACTTTCGCTGAAGTGGGTTTGATCTTCTGTTACTCAACAAATTGTGTTGTCGATTAAGAGAAGTAGACCCATGCATATACATATATATATATATATATATATATATATATATATATATATATGTATAGATGGATCTAGGACTAAATTACCCATGACATGTTTCAACGAAACTGAAAAAGCACTTTCGCGAAAGTCTGCAAAAAAAGCAAAACAAAACACAACATTTAAAAAAAATAAATAAACGACAACACATGTTTGCAGGGGTGCAAACCCCCCTGCACCCTCCATGTGGGGGGCTGTGCCCCTCACCCCCTACTTTTATATTCTCATTCTGCGATTACACTACAGTGGGAAAAAGGGAATATTCTCTTATCCCCACTGTACCGCGATCTCAGCAACAGCCATTCTGTCATGTTTTTTTTTTTTTTTTTTGAGCTCACTTTAGAGAAAGTGCATTTTCGGTGAAAACGCACTTTCACGAAAGAGTGCCCGCCCATTTTGGTTTCGGTGAAATGAGCTTTCACTCAACAGTCCTAGACCCATATATATATATATATATATATATATATATATTTATGGATCTATTTGGTATCATTGCGTACCAAATCAGCAAATTTCAGAATGTCAATGTGACGCCTACCACTGCTACCAATATGTGATGGCCACCAATATGTGTCATCATGCTGGGCCAGTAATCAAGGATCCTGACACATCACCAGTGGCACTGGACGGGGACATGCACTTGGAATAAAAATGAATGCACTCAGTATTTCCAGATGCAGATCTCTCCAAATCAAGTACAATTTCCCTTAAGCTCACAGGGAACACTCTCAGCCTGGGGTCTGGATGTCTCTATATCTGTCTCCCTCCAAGTCCCCAATAAGACTCCCCACTGGTACAACTGTAGAGTTAGCTCCTCAGCTGAGTGTCCAAGTCAGGTCCTCCAGCACCCTCTCTGTAAATCCAGTGCTTCCTGTCCCTGCCCCAAGTAGTTGACACACACACACACACACACACACACACACACACACACACACACACACACACACACACACACACACTCTCTCACTCTCTGACAGATTTGTTTTGCACACACACACGCACGTGCGTGCACACACACACACACACACACACACACACACACACACACACACACACACACACAGGTGAAAGGCTGGCACAGGTTTACTATCTATGTCCCCTTCTGCCCAGACTATAAGGTAGTTATCACCACCACCAGGCACTCCCCAATCAGCTACTCCAAGGCCCTTAACAAAGGATATCCAATTATACTGTGTAATATTAATACTAATACAAATGGTAGTAGAGCATCAATAAGGTTAGGCCTTCTGGAGTGTCCCACACAGTGTTGCCAAATAAATATAAGTACTCTGAAAGGTTAGATACTTTCTAAAAGGACCAGTCACAATAAAAGTTTTAAGTATATGTTATAATAAATAAATAAAGAACATGAAAATATTGACTACATCTTTACAGTAAACCACAAAGTTCAAATCACAGAAATAATTGAAATTTACATTGATGGACAGACTCATACAATTAAAGAAAAACACTCTCTAAATTAAGCTTCGCTATATTCCTGACTGATCTAAAAGGATTACAGTTCCCTAATTAAGTTACTTACTACCGCAAGGTGAGATGCTGTGGGGGAGAGTCATTCTAGTCAGGTTCCCCAAAACAGAATACTCAGTACTCTGAGATTCCTCTTTTTAGTATCTAAAATATAATTTCCAAGAGGGCTGGCAGAATGACCTCATCTGGTCACCTGACTCTAGGTTCTCTCAATATTCCCCTTTGAAGATGAGACAGGAATTTAGCACAGACAGTCACAATACACATCTAAATGTTTATGTGAGTATCTGAGGCCTCACCTATTTTCATCGATGAACAAAGGCTCTTTCCCAGATCCAGTATCTCTGGTCTTATTCTGCACTGTGGGGTGCCATTTTAATGGTTTAACAGCTTATTTTTCTCAAAGTTAACCTTTACTGTCCCAGTGTCCTCCATTAAAACATATATATTTAATTCAGTAGCCATAATATATGTACATTTCTTTTCATTTCAGCAGGGTGCCCTGTTGATACATTTTAATTTAAGCAAACCTCACAAATACATTTTCAGCACAAACATCTGTACAAATCAGTCTGATATATAAATGACATACAGTTCTAATACATTTGCAACAGAAGCATCTTGTATACATCAGTTTGATATTCACAGGACATATAATTCTTTACAAAACTCCAGCTGGCCATGCTGCCACTTGCCCATATCATCACAGTCAAGACCAAAATGCCAAACTATCTAATAAGTGAAACTTCACAATACCAAAAGTTCAGAACATTGAAAGACTACTACGCATGTGCCAACCTAAACACTTACAAATGTTACAAAAAAATTAAACATAACCACCAAATGGACTACTATACACTTCACAATGATTTTTGCATGCACACCCCCTGAAACTTATGTATAGCACTCCTCAGTATGGAGAAAATCGATGTCTGTGCAGTGACGGAAACCTGGTTCAAGGCTCCAGAGAACACTGCCAGGTTACAATTCATATCATACCTTCCAGCCTCAGTTACCAGATCACAGTACAAAGGGCAGAGGTGTATCCATATTTATCAAGGATACCCACATCTCCAGGTTAGTGGCACAGCATGATGCCCCAGAGATCATCCATGCGCAACTATCAGCAGGCAAAACCACATTTCAAGTCATAGTCTGTTATAGATTGCCCACCATGTCCCAAGATGCTCACTCAGCATTCCTAGAGGCATTGGAAAATATAAAGGTCCTACCCAACACCATAAGTTTGGGTGATTTCAACTACCCTGGTATAGACTGGGCGAACTACCAAAGCTCTAACTCCTATGCCCAGCGGTTCATAGAATTTATAAATTCAAATGCCCTTGAACAACTGGTATGTTCTCCCACTAGAGTGGACAGCATATTAGATTTAGTCATCACAAATATGGGCGCCCATTATACCACACCCGTTATCACTCCCTCTCTGGTCAGATCAGACCACAAACTGATAAACCTGGACGTCCCACCCCTCCACCTCCCCCAGTCAAAGAAACCATTGTAAAAAAAACTTTCCAAAGCAAACTTCAAACTACTTGCGTCAGAAGTGGAAAGCTTCACTATTCCCTTGCAGAAGGATAATGATATCCAGGATGCAGAATCCTACACCAAGGCACTTTATATACATCTTCAGGATTGCATGGACCATGCTATCCCAAATAAAACCAAGACTCCTTCCTCAAGCAAGAAGAAACCAGTCTGGCGGACCCCGGCCGTAAGCAAACTATACAATAAAGGGAAGAGACTTATACAAAAAAAAGGCCAAATCGCAAGTAGAAAAATCATCCCTGCTCAGCATTAGTAAGAAATTGAGGGCCCTCATCAAGTCAACTAAAGCCAATTTCGAAAAGAAGGTTGCCAAGGATGCCAAGGATAACCATAAGGCCTTCTATGGTTACATCAAAAACCTAAATGGCAACGCTCGGGTCTGTTCTGAGCTAGTACAAAATACACTGACCCCATTGACATTGCCAACATCTTGGCAGATAGGTTCAGTGCAAATTTCACCCCCCCTCACCACCTACAGGGCCTATTACTATTCCAGGGGATTGTGTAACTCCAATTATTACTGATACATTGGTTAATAAGGCTCTATCTAAGGCTACAAACACTGCCTCCATGGGACCAGATGGTGTCTCGGGCTGTGTCATACGTGAGCTCCAAAATGAATTAACCCTGCATCTGAATACCCTGTTCAATCTCAGCCTCTCAACAGGATATGTGCCCATAAAATGGTGCACAGCAATGGTGGTTTGCTGCACAAGGGTGGGCCCACAACCGACCCTGGGAACTACTGACCAATAAGCCTGACCAGTCTGATCTCTAAGGCAATGGAGCGAATTATTATGGAACTCATAAATGGAGAGATTGGGAACCTCCAAACACTTGACCCCACACAGTTCGGCTTCGTCAAGGGCAGATCATGCCCCCTGAACCTGGTGGACTTCTTTGAGACAGTTACTCAGGCTATAGATAAGGGAAAGGAGGTACACACAGCTTACCTTGACCTTGCTAAAGCATTTGACACCATTTCCCATTCGGGTATTGTTGATAAACTCACCAACCTGGGCATAAACCCTTACGTAACAAGATGGATCACAAACTGGCTCTCAGACAGATCCCACAAAGTAAGAGTAGTGGGATTTATGTCTGAATCCAGACCAGTAACGAGCGGTGTGCCTCAGGGCTCTGTCCTGGGGCCTCTCCTGTTTGGCATATACTTCTCAAAAGTACAGGCAAGCACTGAAGGGTTGTGGCTGACCAAGTTTGCGGACGACTGCAAACTGGGTGCTATAATAGAGTCTCCGGCCGACATGGATATCCTCCAGAAGGGCCTTAATGAGACTGATGCACAGTGTCAAAGCCATGGTCGCAAGCTAAATGCTAAAAAATGTGTAGTAATCCCCTTTGGAAAAAACAGAGTACCCACAAACTACCATATAGGAGGTAACCCCCTGAAATCTGAAGAAATAATAAGGGATCTAGGGACCCAAGTAGACAGTCAGCTTTCCTTTGATAACCATGCTGCCAAGGTGGTTAGAAAATCCTTCTATGTGTCCCATCTGATCACAAAAGGGTTCGCATCAGGATCTAAGGATGTAGTGGGACCCGTCTACTCTTCCCACATCAGACCCATTATTGACTACAATGCACCAGTTGGAATGTACCTGGCTAGGCATCTCCAGCAGCTGGAGAGACCACAGAGGTACTTCACTAAGAGGACTACTGGCCTCAAACAGTTGCCCTATGCAGCATGATTGAAAAAAATAAGGCTTTTCTCTGTTGCATACTGCCTTCTCAGAGGTGATCTCTGTCTAATATACAGAGCCATGTCCAACCCAGAACTGCTGAACATGCTCCATCTTAGCAAAACAAAATCTAATCAAGCTACACGCTCTAGGAATATAAACCTCAGCACAACAATGAATAGAACATGCTGGAGGGATAGATTCCCTTCGCAAAGACTTCCCTTGCTATGGAACAAGGTCCCGATCTACATAAGACAGGGCCCCTCACTATCACTCTTCAAGAGGAACCTTGACGAGTGGATGGGTAACAGAAAGTTCACACCAGGGATCATACCAGCAGCTCTACTAGATAGGGGCCAAGGGTACTAGCTGCTAGATCAAGAGCCTAGGGAACTAACCAAAGGGGCGGTGAATACCGCACAATGTGGCTGGGCTAATATATGCCTTCGGGCAGATAGCCCAGTACCTACCTATGAACCTATAGCAACTCCAAGATCACACTACAGTGGAGAAAAGGTTAAATGTCCTGATCCGCACTGTACTGTGATCTCCACCAACAATCCTTACAACAGGTAAATTATTGTAAAAACTTCAAACCTTTAATTTAACTGTTCTTGTAGCTCTAAATGAATGTATACTATCAGGGGAGTTAAGCCGGTGCTGCAGCATGCGTGGTAGTCTTTCAATGTTCTGAACTTTCAGCAGTGTGAAGTTTTGCTTATTAGACAGTTAATCTGTATGAGTGTGTGTGTGTGTGTGTGTTTATATACATACATATATATATATATATATATATATATATATATATATATATATATATATATAATTGCATACCAAATCAGTGAATTTAAGTGGACATGCCCGCATACACACATCTTTTCTGTAGTTTATTAGATTACCTTTCCCCCAGTATTGTCAAATATTATGTGCAGAAATATTCTCTACATGGCAATTATGAAATGCAGTTCTCCTATTTATCAGAAGCATTTTCACATTAGCGAATCTAACATGTTTATTCTGGAGAAGACACTCAACAACTAATAGGCCATAATCAATGCCAGAAATGAGGATTGAGACATGAAAGAATTAAAATCCAGACACAGTTGCTTTTGGGGCCTTTCCTCTTTCACATACACTTGATAATGTTAAAACTTCACAAAGTTAGATTATGCTAAAATAAGAAATAAAAATAATCACAGATAAAAAAGTTTGGGGCTAGCAATATGTTAACTGTTTCATATTCTATCATTTTAATTATGTTATCTCTTCAGTTGTCAGATTCTAATGTTATTATATCTTATGCCTGGAGGCAAACATTTCAATATTATCTGTAATTCACATTCACTGATTTCCATTGAATCAGTTGCACATAAGATTACTAATATTGCACTGGAATAACTAACTGTGAGACTACTTTTACATGGGTTATCCACAATACTATTATATACAGCTGTTGCTAGGCTGGTTACCTGTGATTACTATTTTGTCATGTATCATCATCATTAGACTGATTACCTGTAAGACAATTTCAATTTTTTTCAGTGCAGAATCTCTAAGCTGTACACCAACTCTTTCCAATTCTGCTACTGTACTTTCTAGAAAGTAATACTGAATCCAGTCCAGGTCCAATACCCTCATCCTTTGCAAGTTCTCAAAAGAAATTACTCCCACTGAAGGGTTCCCTACTAATCATATACAGCATGAAGAACAAATCAGAGCAACCACATTCCTTCCTTCTCTTGCACAACCCAGACATAGCTGCAATAACTGAATCCTGGGCAAAAAAACTACCCCTTAACATAGCAAATTTTTCACAGGTTAGAGCTACACTAACATCCCTAGACAATGAAATAGGAAATGAGGTGCTACAATGTTCTCATAAAGGTCAGTCCCATAAATATTTATTCATTATAATCAAAAATAAAAACTGACCATGACTCTAATTGGCTAATTATTTTCCTCCCCATTGGAAAATAAAGAAAAAAATTAGTGTGGCAACATACCTCTCCTCCTTAGCCAATTATGCCAAAGTTTGTAACCTAATAAAACAAATATTCAATGTTATATCAAAAAACATAACCACTATCATCCCATAGGACTTCATCATAAACTCCCTTACCCCTCTCTTAGTACCAAAATTGATGGCATTTTCATAGGCCTTGGCCCTTAACAAGGACAGCACACTCTTTTTGACCTTATTAATAGTATCCCACACTCTAATTTTCTCCTTAGAATTCTACCTTTCATTCAGAGACCATAGTCTCATCTCTTTCTTTGTCAAATCCTCAAGTCCTCCAGAAATCACAAGACAGAATTCAAATACTATACAATTTTCTAGAATCCTTTGAATGGTCAACAGGTTTGCAGTGCTCTAACTCTAAAAATGCAATTAATCTCTTAACAACCCACCTACAAAAGCTACAAGATAAATACTTACCCCTGATGAGTAAGCTCCACTCCTTAAACCAAAACATAACAACTGGTGTACTCCAGAAGTCACAGCACTCTTTACACTAAATGATAAAGCTTGATCACACTGGAATCTCCCAAGCTATACCACAGATTACATCAGATTCATACATCTGTATAACATGACCAGGTTCAGAAAACCTTACTGCTAGATTCCAACAGACAAGTCAAAATATCTAACTACAAACAATGGTGGAAGAAAGTAAACCCTTTAACCAGCAATTTCTCATCTAAACTTATCCCCATTAAAAACAATGACCTTTCTAGCAAAGACCTCTTGAAGAATCCATCAGTCATCCTGAGATAAACATTGTTACTTCTCACACCCACTCAATCCAACCAAACCCTTCCCTATGAACTCCTTAACCCCCAAGATGAAACACCTGTTTCTACTTTCACCAAATATAGAGGAAAGAAATTCTACAGCTACTGAACCAGATCCATGATGAAGCTCCTACCAGTGCAGACAGCATTTACTCTTGGTTGATTTCCATTAGTAAATTTAATCTAGTTAACCCACTCTACTACATCTTTATTTTGGGCATCCCACAAAACATTATGCTCACAATATGGAGGTTTGCAATGTCTAAAGTAGCATCTACAAAGGTAGTGTTAGATTTTTGACCATCTCCTATTCTACAACCTCCAGGAAACATTCTACATAACATATTATTCAGCTGTCATCCTTTATAAAATATCCTATATAGAATTGCACATTCTTCTTTCCTCTTGGTAGTACAGCATTTGGACATAAAGAAGTACAAAGACAGCAATCTGGATCCGGACACACGACATATCATGAATAAGGATAAATGTAATCCAACTAGAGCAGTGCTTCTAGGCCTTACTAAGGCTTACAATTTAATAAACTAGGGCCTACTGTCACAATCCCTCTTAACAACAGATATAAGTGAAAAAGCAGCAGTTCGGTTCTCCCATATTCTGACAAACTCTTGCAAGTAAAGATCGTCCTTCTTGTCTTTCACAAAATCCCCATCTTCAATGGTGTTCTGCAAGGGTAACTTCAATAACCCCCTTTCTTACATATCCTTCAACAACCTCTGCCCTGATCTTCCTCTACTGCCTATACTTTTATACACAGACAATATGGTCATCTGTAGATCTGAATACTTTCCAGGAAAAAGTCAAGAGACAACTACAAAAAAAAAAGAAGGTTTAAATTCCTGGGTCTCAGAAAAGCAACTCCTCTTAAACCACAAAAATACAAAAGGCATGCGATTTGGTACCCAATAAAAGATTTTCAAAGTTACTTATATATGGCAAATCCATTTCCAACAAAACCGTAACAACATTCCATTACCTGTGGTCAGGATAGATCAAAGGTTAGATTTCTATCACAACAGTGAACTGACCAGAAAAAAAGGTTATGCTACATCTTTTCAGCGCATTAAAGATATTACATTTCCTTGCCCTAGAAAGTAAAAGACATATAGGAAAAAGTATACTCCTGGCACAAATAAAATACACTCTTCCCCGCATTGCAGGGGGAAAAAAGCTCATCAAAACCCTATAGGTTATTTCAAACAAAATTGCCAGATTCATAACCCTTTCTTCTCGGCAAGAACATCCCTGCCACCTTTAAGCAACTGGCTCCCAATAAGACAACAGACAGACCTACTTCTAGGCGCCTCCTGTACAAGCCCATTTAATATGAGGCATTTAACCATTTTGCTAATTAGATGATAATCAGACAGTCCAACTACAACATGCACTTGCAGAATCCATATACCTCTTTCCTACAGATCCCACAAAACAAACTCGCACTCAGTGACCACAGTTTCTCCATCCTTCCTTCTAACTATGGTATCCTTATCTGGACCCCTTAAAAACAACAAATCTTTCATAGCTTTCTAAAAGGTATCTCTAGTAGGCCACTTCTTGTAAATGCCTACATAACAACTGCTCCCAAAGCATCCCCTAAATCTCTCTTATACAGTCTAAGACATTATACTAAAATACTGGACACATAACACGCACAACAGAAATAAAACATAATCTAACTTCGACAGGAACTGTTCATATTTCTTTGTACTCACAGCCAACAGTTGCAAATAAGGACATATACAGAAAATATTATTTTGTTTCTTTATGAACACCAAGCTTGTAAATATCATTGTTTTGTTCTTTCTTTGACAGAGTAATGTGTCATTTTTACTGGCACTTATTAAGATTTGGTTTTATTTTTAAAGACAGTTCTCAGTGTATCATAGATTGCATTTTCTGTGTATCACTGATCAACTACAGAAAACATCCGCGGTGGTGGTGCTGCGGTAGCGTTGTCACCTCACAGTAAGATGCTGTCTGGTTCGATTCTCAGCTAGAGCGTCTTTTGCGTAAAGACATGCGTGAATGGGCGTACCTTCGTTGAAGGTTGTGCGTCAGGGCTGGTAACTCGGCACGTAAAAATCAACTATCAATCATTAGCGGACCGGAGTTCCGCTGTGGCGACCCCTAACTGGGAAAAGCCAAAAGACACAACAACAACAACAACAACAACTGATCAACTACAGAAAGTAAGCCTCTTACCCTCTATAACCCAGTTCACGCAGCATATTTTGAATGCTACTCATGTGGTAAATAATTTCTATAAATATCTTTTATACAAATTCTTCTACATTCTTCTTGCTAAGTTTGTATGCCTAGGCTAAAAATTGTAGAATCAGTGTTCTACCTCAGTTAATAAATTATGCAAGCAAGGAAAGACATAAATGCAGCAGTAATCCCCATTAGACTGGCTACTTATGATTAACACTTCATTGACAATTAGTGTTTTTAAGACTCATACATTATTAAACAATTTGCATTTATAATAAAACAATTAAATGTAATATCAGTCACATTCACAAAAAGATCTTACAGACCTCACTGCTTATGCAGAACCTTTTATCACCAAATGTAAATAGCTGCAAAGGAGCCCTATGAAGGAAACACAATGCCACATTTTAAAATAAATCTCTTGTGATAGAATTCTAACATAAACATGCTTTGTAATAAAAGAAAAAAAACTCATTGCATACAGAAATAAAGGTAACTCTCAATACACCAATAAAACTCTCCCTAAACTTAATAAGGACCTCTGGACCCTAATCAAATCAACCAAAATCAGATATGAGGTGAAAATAGTCACCCAGGTGAAGGATGACCAAAAAGCCTTCTTCAACTATGTACAAAACCACAGAAACAATGCCCAGAACTGATGCAAGCTAATACTAAATGATATCACATACTTATACTCAGAAGACCTGGCCAATCTACTAGCAGTAAAAATGTTGTTCAAATTTCACCACCCCCTCCCCTCCTATATTCCCAGATCACATACCTCATACACACACACACACACCAACATCTCCCCAAAACAAGTTCAAGGCCAAAAATACTAATTCTATCGGGCTAGATAACATACCATGCTCCATACTGGTCAGTCTGAATAATGACTTGTTAGACCACCCTACAATGGTTACTCAATATCAGCCTCCAAACTGGCTTCATGCCTGGGGGAGGGGGGTGTTGGTGTTTGTCATAATGGTTAATTTGTTAACTTCACAGACAAATAGTATAGGGTTTTATTCTCACTAAGACAAATTGGCCAGGATTCAAATGGCTCACAAGGGCAGCTAGGCTAGTACTTACCTATGAACCTATGAATGGAGAACTGCAAGAATCATTCCCCTGCACAAAGGTGGGGTGTCAACAGACTCAAGTAATTACAGTACCATAAGCTGGGCCAGCATCATCTGTAAAGTTGTGGAAAGGATTGTTACAGAATTAATAAATAAGGACATAAGTAACCTATAGATTCTTGAAGCAAGCAAGTTCAGATTCATCAAGGGCAGATCCTGCATACTAAACCTAGCTGGCTTCTTCAAGAAAGTTACTGAAGCAATGGATGAGGGCAAATCAGTACACAGTACATATCAAGACCTTACAAAGGCATTAAACACCATCTTACACCATCCCACATTTAGGTATCATGGATAAAGTCTCCCAGCTAAATGTAAACCTCTGTGTTAGTCATTGGATAGCAAACTGTCTCACAGATAGATTCCCAGGAAATTAAGATGGGCAGCTCTACTTCCTCCAAAAGACTTGCCAATAGAAGTCTACCCCAGAGGTAAATGTCTGACCAGGTTTGCAGATGACTCCTCAGAGGATATTGGCAACACATACCTGAAAGCTGATTGCATAGTCAGGGATGTAGGAACCTATGTGGACAATGATTTGCCCTTTGATCACCATGTATCCACTCTTTTAAGGATGTTCCTTTTCATAGCACAGCTTATATCTAAAGGTTTGTTGTCCAGGTCCAGGGATGCAATCATTCCACTATACTCAGCCCTCATTACACTGATCACTGAATATAATGTCCCATTCAGTATGCAACTGTCCAGACACTTGTCACAACTGAAATTACTGCAATGCCTTCTCATTTAAAAAATCAAGGCCGAAATGATAAAAACTAGGCCAAAACCTTGTCGCTCTTTCTCTCTCTTCTCAGTATCATACAGGCTGTTGAGGCAACCTCTGCCTCACTTATACAGCCCCAACAGACCCACTCTTGTCAGACCTATTACACATTTTGCAAGTGTGGTGATTGAGTGAACACCCACTTCAGGAATGTCAATCTCTTTTGCAAAATAAATAGATCTCATTGAGATAGGTATGTAACATTGAGAATACTACTTCTACTGAACAATCATCCACTCCACATAAAGCCAAGTACTTTTTTTAGTCTATTCAAATGATATTTGGATGAATGGATGGGAAACCTTGGTTTAGCACCCATGTCCCTCATGGATAAGGTCAAAAAGCAAATGTCACAATATATCTTTGTTCTGTCCACCCCAGGGTTATTCATAACCAAAACACAAAGGCTAAAAACTACCATGGGAATATAGGCTTAAGATTATCACAATTCAAAAGCCTGGTAAGTACCTATGAAGCCATTATTTTACTTTCTATATGAACAAGTACAATGTAAATGAATGCTGAGTAACATTGACTTTACATACACAATAAATGAGGACCCACAGTGAAGAAATAAGTTACACTTCTGATAACCTGATTTACCAAAAATTTCTGTTAATATCAACATTGTGAGAAAGTGCAGTTCTTCAGGAGAGAACATTGTCACAAAGTGATCTGCACTTTTATATTTTACTTATCAATAGTTAGTCACTTCAAGGTTTTGAGAGAAACAATAACATCAATATCTCTGTTCTTTTGTAGCAAATAAGATAAGCAAAATATGTACATTTGCAATATAGTAAAAGATATAACTTTTAAAAAACTGTTTGCATCTATTGCTCCTCTATTGAAATGTAAATATTACAAATAGTAGACAAGTTGTTTCAAAGATTCTGGGATCTCTTCATAAAACAGAGAATTTAACATTGAATCTCGATGAAATAATTTTTAATAAAAGATTTCTATAGCTGAAATTGCATCTCTTATCAATGTGTTTCTTGTTATGGGAAGTTTGACACAGAGGAATGTTAGGCAGAATAGATATAAACTACATAAGAATGCTAAAAAGGCAGTGATACAATTTGCAATCCTTTATTAAAAAAAAGTTTGCTAAAACTAACTAATATAAGATTCTAAACATTTGAATAGATTTGCAGACCCCATAAATATGTAGTAGATCTGCTGCTGAGTTGCTATTACAAAACCATTTTCTATCAAAATCCCAAGTTCAGATGTTCTGTAAATGGGATATTGAACAGCAGATGGTTGATTGCTGTGTTGCCAACCATCGGTAGTTCATAGCGAATGCCACTGTGTATTTACTGATATGAAGTCGATCTAAGGGCTAGAGATTACGGTAGAGTGTGGATTGGGATATTCATCCCTTTCCTCACTGTAGTGCGATCTCAGAGTTGGAATATATATAGTTAGCAGGGGGTGTGAGGGGTGCAGGGTGGCTTGCTCCCCTGCAAAGATGTGATTAAATTTTTGCACTGTTATGTTTTTGTGTTCGACATTAACATTGACTCTGTAGTCATCAGGTATATGAGTCGATGTAGTGAGCAGACTTTAGTTTTCATTTGCGCATTCTGTTCTTGTTTCTGACTTGGAATTCAATTGTTTTACAACATTTTGATAATAAACCTTACAAAACAGACAGTAAGAGAAGGAATCTTACACATTGCTGTCAAATTATAGAAACACAAATAGGCATGTGGAGCAATATAAATTAATGACATATTAACGATGAATATGGTAATATTTTACATGCATTATTCCAGATCAGCTGTTATTCAGGGTACATATTTATATATTTTAATATAGAGAACTCCAATAATTTGGCATATCGATATCAGAAGAGAAATTATAATTTATAACAGAATTATATACAGAATATATATCATTTTTTGTCTTATAATAGTTCATTCAGAAGACACAAAAATTATATTTATATCTGTTCTACTTAATTGATGGGACAAGCTTAAGTGTAGCAGTCCTAATCAGATTTAGCAAAGGATAAACTGAAGATTTAAATTGCTATTTCAGTAGTATTGTCTTGTTACAAATTATGTTATGCTTATCTACCAAATGAATCAAAGAATCATCATTAGTCATTGGAAATTCAACACTTATTGGTTCATTATTAATAGTAATATTGGGACTATACACAGAAGATTGTCATAAAATAAATGTATTGATTATTTTCATTTTCTCTAGTAGTGAATGGAAATATAAAATAATGAGGCTTAGCTATGCAGGTAATTTAACAAACTCCATAGAGTTCCTGTTGAGGAAGGTTATAACTCTATATGAGCAGGTTACAGTTTTAATTTGTGACCTTTTGGTTTGAATCCATAAGGAAGCATTTTCATAATTAGGTTTGTAGTGACCTGAAACAAGCATGTTCGTGGAGAGAGACAGAAAAGCTGGATATTTGTTAAGTGAAGTCAGTGTTATTCTCTCAATCATATAGATGATCTAAATTGATATAAAGAATTCTGCCATCCCAAATAAAGTTGGTTATGAGCTTATTAATTTTTCTGAACCATTTTGGAGAAATTCTATGTTATTATGGCAAAAAGAGAATTATGAGACAGCACTTATTTTAATATTAAAGGTTTGGTAATGCTTCACATTTAAACGTAGGGCCTGATAATAAATATTCCTTTTTCACATTAAGTGAATGGCCTATATTTATGTTACGGAGTAAGGCCAATAATGGACAACACTGGGCTGCACTAGTGTTGCTCTCAGAATATCATGGCAGTTGTGTAACATCTAGGAGCTGCTGCTGCACATCATCTTGGTCACAGCTCTCAACTTCTTTGCTCAATAAACAGAGACAATACTAAAAATAATGGGTAGAGAACCCATTACTGCTATTCATGCCTCTCAAGTGACCTCATTATGAGCAATGTTCCTCATACTGAATCTTAAACAGTCCATGTTCCTCACTGTTACACATTTCAAGGGAATGTTATGCATTCAGTGTTTAGAATTTTTTCTAATTAACATGGACAGCTGAGAGACATGCTCAGCAATAATAAAAAGCTTTTCACTTTCACTGTATTTAGTGGCAGCAACAGTGTCAGGTGATAATGGCGAACAGTGGACTTTGCATAATCAAGTCCCTCCGAATTCTGGATTTGCATTGACACACTTGTCTAGTGTTCTCCATTATTGCTGGGAGTAAGTTCCAATCTAACGCCAAGATATTTGAGATCCTCCAATAAAGTTACTGTGTCTGTATTTGCTCTGTAATTTAATATTTTCGAAAAGTCTCCTGTAGTCTGTAACAGTTCTGATATGGCTTCTTTGGGTTGCTGAAATAAAGCAAAATATCATCTGCAAAAGATAATATGTATTTTAAACACTTTGTTGAATTATCACTTAAGACATATGCAAACATGCTTTAACAGAAAAGGAAAGAAACCATATCATTTTTTCCATTTAAATACATTATACATCACATATATTTTCTTTCCTTGTAACTATCATCATTTCAACATTACATACATTACTGAATTCTTGCCTTCTCTTAAACCTAACTCTTCCTCCTCCTCCTCCCAAACATTATTCTGTACTTATTGTTCACACAATTTCCATTTATTTCTATGTAGTTTGGTCCATCTCTTGTCTAAACAACGAAACATCCCTCTTCCATTTTTTTATCTCTTTTATAACATTCAATACTTATAGGTTCACAGGATGCTACTAGAATATTGACCCGAGAGTCTTTACAAGCCTAGCCATTAAAACACAATATAATACTAGATGAGAGATATCATCTATGCCCAAGGTTTTTTAGCAATGACTACCCATGTCCACGAGAGAAGCTGGGGCAATCCCCAACAGAAATTTACAGTTTCCCATCCAGTTGTCCCAGCTGCTCTTAAACAGGGTCATGGAGGTGGTCTGCTTGCAGTGGCAGCTCGTGATATCGGACTGCAGGACTGCAGCCCCCCAGCTGTGAACCACAGTGGTACAGTCCTACAAATCATCCATCCAAACTGAATACAGACTGCTGTCTTACCAGTCGGGATTCAGAAAGCAGACTGCTTATTCCCCAGACTGGAAGGGGATCAGACTGCAGAGTCAGCAGTCTTGGAACGTTCCCAGGAAAGAGCCGAGAAACCGGAAGTGTGCATTCTGGCATGAACACAGGATTAAATAAAATGTACAATCCCGTAACAGACTCGATAAAGGCTGTCCCACACAACGTCACAAAGTCAGCAAAATCAGACTCTTCAGTCCAAGATGTAATGCCACAAAAGTTTAATACACGATAAAAGTTGAACATAGGTTAAGCGCTTTCATTTCCAAGTAAATGGAAACTTCTTCAGAACAAAGCAGAACATCACATAACACACCTATATATATTGTCCATTAAATTGATTAATTGATTCATCAAATCCAATTATTCAATCGTACAATTTAAATTTTAAAGTAACATGATGGTATATTTAATGTTAACTTAAAAAACGTAAAAAACGTATTGTTCACGTATCAACTTCCTTTCAGTACCTTAAAATATGTACCTTGTACTGTATTTGTGTGCAAAATCACAAGTTCATGAGTTCATAAATCACATAACTATATAGTGTCTGATTGACCAGTCGTTTGTGTAAAAAATTTACATATATAGTGTATAAATAGTACACAGTATATAAAAATTAATAAATAGAATCAAATAGGATTAATATATAAAAAAATATAAAAAAAAAAACACAGGATTACTGAAGCTGTGAGTTTACCGTTATGATTGCAGGAGAAAGCTATGGATTGATTCTATCATTACTGCAGGTATGGGAGACTCAGGATGAAGAAGCTGTGAAGTGATAACAGGAGACCCAGGATGAAGAAGCTGTGGAGTGAGGTGTGTGTGTATGAGAGACTCAGGATGAAGAAGCTGTGAAGTGAGGTGTGCGTGTGTGTGTGTGTGTGTGTGTGTGTGTGTGTGTGTGTGTGTGTGTGTGTGTGTGTGTGTGTGTGTGTGTGTGTAAGAAATGCCCTAGTTGGTTTATACTGGTGGCTAGAGAGAACTCAGGATACCTGCTGGTGGTGGTTAGAGAATACCTTAGGCTTGAACCCTGTACCATGGGTGCAGGTAACGAGCCTGAATTCCCTACCCACCACCATTTGTGAAACTTTTGCATATTTTTGCCTCATATTTTGTTCTGTTTTGTTCCTCGTAAAATCTGTGGTTTCTGAGTTTTTAATTTCTTAAATAGTTAATAGTGCAGTGGTAGCATTGTTGCCTCACAGCTAAAAGTTCTCTGGTTTGATTTTTGGCTGGGGTGCCTTCTGTGTGGAGTCTGCATGCCCTCCCTGTGTTTGTGTGGGTTTGCTCTGGTGTCCTCCCATGTTACAAAGACATGTTTTTGCAATATTTTTCCCTGGGCCTCTGCTGAAAATTTGCTTTTGTTCCAACTCAGACTTTTCTGGTTAACAAATGTTAAATAAATAAAATTGACAGGCATTTGAATTTCAGACTTCATATTCTTCAGACACTACATAGTAACACAAAACCTTTTATTCTAGTAGTTTTCTAAGTTTATAAGATGAATATTTGAAATGTGTCCATATTTTTGGCACTGTATTCCCCAATTATTGGCTTCGTCCAGATTTTTTGTGCTAAGGTTGAGAGTTATTGTGAGAACTGAATTCAATGAATATATTTGAGGGCTATATTCCCCGTTACTGGCTTTGTCCAGGTGTTTTGTGCTAAGAGGTTGACAGCTACGGTGAGAACTGAATTCACTAAATGGTAGCCATTTAAGTTTCAGGCTTCCTCTTTTTCACAAAACAGCTGATTTGGCTTAGTGGTATGTTGCATTGACTGTTCTGCACAGGGTCCTGGGTTCAAGACTTGGCAGTGAAATGCATGGTGGTAATACAGCATTTTGTAATACAGCATTTTATTCTAGCAACTTTCCAAGATTATACAAGCAATGTTTAAAATGTGTCCCTGATTTTTGGGCTTTTGTCCCTCCCCAATACATTTTGGCTTTTTCCAGATTTCTTGTGCTGCAAAGTTGAGAGATACAGCTGAGTGTCGAGTAGATTTTACAAGGAGCTGAGAGCTGCAGGAAAAGAGAAGTTTAGTGCCGCTTATGTTGACACTGCTTGCACTGTTAATAGCACAACAGGTAATGTACTTGCTTTTGATGCAGAAGGCTGTGGGTTCTACTTCCACAGTATGTAGATGCATTGCTGATATTGTACTGTGCTGCAAACGGGGTGGATGCTGCCGTCTTGAGAATGTTCTCTTTAGCAAAGATACCTAATACCAAATAGTGAAGCACAGAAAATAGTTCCAAGATGAAATGAGTGTCACGTTCCAACTGGTTAAAATCTTTTAATATAACAAACAGAAGTTACAGGTTGAGCGCTTTCATCTACTGTCCTTAGATTTCATCAGAACTCTCATCTACTGTGTCAAGCCCATTTTATACTAGTAAATTCCCGCCCTTAATAAAACAATTAAATAATTACTGTAAACTGTAACTATTTTAAAAGAACATACACACAAAAACAAAAACATCTGTGTGCCCACGTACTTGTGTTCTGAAAAACATCTAAAATTCAAATACATTCATTCAGCCATAGATGAGGGTAAAATGGTTCACACAGCTTATCTAGATCTCGCCAAGGCTTTCGACACCATCCCCCACTCTGGAATTATAGATACGCTCACTAAACTAGGTATAAATCCCTATGTCACAAGATGGGTTGCCAACTGGCTCACGGACAGAACCCACACTGTGAAAGTAGCGGATTCCAATTCCGACATCAGACCAGTGACAAGTGGAGTATCACAGGGTTCAGTCCTGGGTCATCTCCTGTTTGGTATCTACTTCTCTGAAGTGCAGGCCAACACAGAAGGTCTTTGGCTAACAACGTTTGCAGATGACTGCAAACTAGGAGCCATAATCGAAACTCCTAATGATGTGGACAAACTACAAAAGGGCCTCAATGAGACAGATACCTGGTGTCAAAGCCATGGCCTGAAGCTCAATGCCAAAAAGTGTATTGTCATCCCCTTTGGTAAAAACTCTGTACCCATGAACTACCACATAGCTGGTAGTCTACTTAATGCCGAAAATGTGATAAGAGACCTTGGGACACAGGTGGACAGTAGTCTCTCCTTTGATAATCACATCACCACAGTGGTCAGGAAATCCTTCTACGTGGCTCATCTCATCACAAAAGGATTTTCATCCAGAAAAAAAGAGGTCATTGTTCCCCTCTACTCATCACTCATTAGACCCATTATAGAGTACAACGCCCCTTTAGGTATGTACCTCACAAGACATCTACAACAACTGGAAAGACCACAGAAATACCTCACAAAGAGGATTACGGGCTTCAAACATATGCTTTATGCAAACCGTCTCAAAAAACTACAGCTTTACTCCATCGCATATCGCCTACTCAGGGGCGATCTCTGCCTAACATACAAAGCTATGTTAAACCCAGAGCTGTTGGACATGCTCCACTTAAAGAAATCCCAATCCCTCCGAGCCACACAGTCTAGGGACCTTAACCTTGTCACCACAATAAACAGAACATGCTGGAGGGATAGATTCCTGTCCCAGAGACTTCCCATACTCTGGAACAGACTACCTATCTATGTCAAACAGAGCTCCTCATTAGCACTCTTCAAGAAAAATCTTGATGATTGGATGGGAAGTGGGAAATTCACCCCGGGGATCACTTCTGTGGCTCTGCTCGACAGGGGCACAGGAAAATAATTTTCTTGGGTGGCGAAAGCCAGGGTACATTTTTTGGCTAGGCTTGTATGGGCCCTAGGGCCGATAGCCTAGTACCTACCTATGAACCTATGAACTTATGAACCTTTCTATATTCCATCCTACTGTGTCATAAATTGAGAATTATTATAGTACTCATACAACATAATTGATAGATAAATAAAATGAATAAAATGAACTGTCGCTCCTAATTTAGTCAGTCCTGATAACAGCACTAATATATATACTCCCTGTATTTTTTCTTCACATGAATGCTGAATCTAAGTCTTACTTGTAATGTTATGTGGTTATTCAATAATAATAAGTTGTACCTGTCTTTATCTATTGTAGTACAATTATTTACCAGCTAGTGTGTGCATGTATAGGGTTAGTACTACAGAAATGATATGGTGAAAAGTTAAAATAAATTATACCTTAATGAGGGGTTTGGTGGATATAAATTCATTTAATCCTGGGGGGCTAGCCACATTTAACCTTATTTGCCATTTAATTTCTTTCTCCCCTAGTATGGCTTTTATTTTACCCCCTCTTGGATTACTCCTAACAACTTCCAATATAGCAAACTTGAAGGACTCACATCCATTACTATCTTCTAAATATCTGTATAAGGCATTGTTTTTGTCCATTCTTTTGATACAATAAAGATGGTCATATATCCAATTTTTCAATCTTCTGTCTGTTTTCCTAATATAATAACTAGGACATGAAATACATTTCCCCAAATATATTACATGTTGGGTCTGACAGTTCTCTCACTTAAATTTGATTGTACTCCTAATTCCATTCTCCAAACACATCCGTTTGTCTTCCATAATGGCATGACATTGGTTACAATGCCCACATTTTGTAGTTCCTTCCGAATTCTCAATTGGGATGTCTCTCATATTGGATGTTTTAGTTTTTATCATCCTTTTGATGTTCATCCCTGCTTTATACACAAATGTGGGTTTGTCTCCAAGTCTGCTGTACACTGCTTCATCACTGGTTAATATATTCCAATTTTGTTGTATGATATTCTTAATTTCACCAACAAACGGGCTGAACTCCAATATATATGCCCTATATAATCCAGTGATGTCCAATTGGTTTTCCTTTGTGCCCTGAGTGTTGGTGGTGTTACCCAGGAGGGGAACATATTTCTTCCCCCACTCTCTAGTCACATATCCTGTAATGTCAATAATTAAGATGTCAGGATATCCCCTCTTCGAGGTGCCCCAACCTTCAAAGAAGGCACACCCATTCACACACGCACCTACCTGCATGTCTTTAAGCATCAGCCGACTGCGGGGAGGACATGAAGACTCTACACAGAAGGCACTCCAGCCGAGAATCGAACCAGAGAACCTCTTGCTGTGAGGCGACAATGCTAACCGCTGCACCACCGCAGCATGCTTTTTTAGGATGTGCAACAAAAAATTCTTGAAATTCCCTTCAAATTTCTGTCCACTGGAAAGCAATTCTCTGAATGAATTCAGAATCTTAAACCTACATTTGCATGGTGGCTCTTCAGAAAGAAAGATAAAAATTGTGTCATCTGTTATAGGCCAGTATCTTTGAGACCCTGGTTTGGTATAGTAAAAGCCCGAAGAGGTTGTGAAAGGAAAGTAACAAAAAAGAAAACAATGAACAATAAAACATTGTTACTAGTCTCTCTCTGTGACAGTCCACCTCAATGCAGTTCTCTTTCTAAGCACAGGGATTCAACTCCACCACCAAAAAAAAAAAAAAAAAAAGAATCAGTGCTCCTGCTCACAGTCATGCCATATGATAAAAGCAGTGACTGCATGCTTCCAAACTCTCCTTTCATCCAAGGTAAGGTAAGGTGTATATTCACTACAAACTAAGCTCTGACTCCATGGTAATTCTTTATGTGTAGTTAAGATCTCTTCTCAAGTGTTTTTCCAGGACACTGATGATTTGCTAATCATGTCAATGATGTTTCCTTGGCAGGGCTACATCATTATCTGGTTTTAATGTCTCATCACATCCTTCCTCTCTTACATCAATGGCCCATTTGGTAGCCTTGGTGAGTCCATCAGTGGAAAAGGTTGTGGTTTCATGTGACATCAGGGTCATTTTCCATTCATATTAAAGGTCTTGCTTAAGAAAAAGAAACTTCCTTCCTAGCAAACTAGGTTCCTAGAGTTCTCCTCTCAGTAGTCCACTCTTTTATCAGCTATCCCTGGATACTCCATATTTCTCTTCCCTGATATTCCCAGTTTACCTACAGTGGAATCACAGTCTGATTATTTCTTAATGTCCACTTCAGAAATGATGGGCTTCAGTGACATAGTTAAGAAGAGCAAAGGAAGGTCAAGTCTCACTTCTGGGGTATTTAGATTTATTTACTAAGCTACCTCACTGTGTTATGCCTCCTGCTTTAAAATAAACACCGAAGATACCCTAAAATGAACTGAAGAAGGTACTGACACTGCCTGTTCAAGTCAATGGAAAGTAACAGCTCCACAAAGGAGGTTCTCTTCCAGACAGGCACCCCTCAGTAACTTCAGCAATCTCCAACACTGCTCAGAAGTAGAAGAAAACATCATACCTCAGCCAGTTATCCCCCAACAAAACGTTATAAAAAATAGACACAGAATTTCATATGTTATAATACTAGTAGGTAAGGTATATTTCTACACTTTTAGCCTGAAGATTTCCAACAGTCCAAGATAAATTGCAAGATACATCTCAAATGTGCTCAGAAAGAACAACTCCACTGTAAATGCTCCAAAAGATGAAGACAAAAAGGTGATGAGCTTTTTGTCCCTGGTGTTCTAGACTGTATGTTACCTAATAGGTGTCCATATTAGGATTACAACCATGCAAGTGACTTTGAGAAGGCATGTGCAACTCAAGGATTCATTTTTCTCCAACAGTTGCAACAGCATATCCTCAATGTTTCTTTCCCTGTGTTTATTATATTTTTATTGTTATGCAAAAGCTGATAGAGACGAAGGACTCCAAGGTGAAAATCAAAAATACTATTCCAAGAAAGACAGCCTCAAGCTAAGCCTGTAAGTGTGAAAAGAACTAGAAGCACAGCTTACCTCAGTTGCAGTCTTATCGGGTTCCTTCTGCTACTCTGCCTAATAAATCAGGACCCTCCATTCAAGTGGAAAATAAGAAACCATCTGCAGCTGCAAGATCTTCCTCAAAAATGTATGATAGTGTGCAAGACTATCTAGCAGTCTTTGGTTCACAAGTGGTCACATGACAGTTATCGTCCCATGCCAATAAATGGAGGATCATCATCCACAATTAGTCTTTCAACTTTAACAAGATCACCATATAGTTGGTATCCTCCCTTATTAGGACAGGTTATCTTTCTGTTTGTCATTTCGGCTTTTTCCCGGTAAGGGTTAGCCACAGCGGAACTCCGGTCCACTAATGATTGGCAGTAGATTTTTACGAAACATTGAGGTGCCAGCTCGACGCCCAACCTTCAACAAAGACACGCCCATTTATGCACGCATGTCTTTCGAATGCTACCCAACCATGGGGAGGACATGCAGACTCCACACAGAAGGCACTCCCAAGCCACGCCGAGAATCGAACGGGAGAACCTCTTGCTGTGAGGTAACAACTCTACCGCCATACCACCGTGGATAGGTTATCTTTCTACCACACAATATCTTTTATTACTAGTAAATGTGACAGTATCCTCCAGCCAAGGACATGAAAAACAGGGGCAACGTTCTAGAAGAGGTTCATAGGTTTTAACTAGGCTAATGATCACAAGGGCCTTTTTAAACTTAGCCATGCATCCCAAATCTATGAAAAGTTCTATTACCCTTGATAAGTGTAAGCATGGGGCTTGGGTGCTGAACCATTAACAAGCAAGGCCTGGGAGATGAACCATTTACAGGCTGCCCTATGTGTCCATTAGAGACATAGGTGCCAAACCAGGGATAAATTTCCTATTCACCATCTGATTGTCCAAGTTACACTTAAATTGGGCTAGGAAGGAACTCTGCTTGATATGGATGGGGAGGCTGTTCCAGAGAAGGGGTAATCTCTGGTATACATACCTGTCTCTCCAGTAAGTCTTATTGATATCACACACTAGGTTTAAGTCTATAGAAAGGGTAATTCTGGTGCTGTTTGTTTTGTGGATATGCAGCAGCTCCGTCAGACTGGAATCTGGCAATGCCTTGTTTGCCCCTCAACAGCCTGTATGACACAGAATACAAGGTTAGAGCCTTGAGGCAGTCTGCATAGGACATGTTATTTGCTAATTGTATTATTTGAATGAGGAATCTCTGTGGACATTCCAATTGTTGGATATGCCTGGTTAGGTACATTCCAAAGGGAGCATTGTACTCAATGATAGGTCTGATGAATGCTGAATACAGTTATGACTTCCTTGGGCCTAGATGCCATAGTTTTGTTTATAAGTTGCACAACATAGTATGATTTCCTCACTACTGTACACACATGATGGTCAAAGGCTAGATTACTGTGTATGTGTGTTCCTAAGTCCCTGACTAATGGTCAACTTTTAGGGGAGTGTTGTCAATATGATAGTTACTGGGGTGGATGACTTCCTGAAGGATACTATTATGCATTTTTTGCATTTAGTTTTAGTCTATGGCGCTGGCACCAGTTGTTTGTCTGTGTCAGCCCTTCCTGGAAAACATGTATGTTGGTGTGTGATTCCATGACAGCTCCTAATTTGCAATCATCTAAACTTTAGTTAGCCAGAAGCCACTGATGTTGACCTTGACTTCAGAAAACTAAATGCCAAAAAGAAGTGGTCCAAGGACTGCTCCCTGAGGGACTCCGTTAGTGATTGGCCTCTTTGTAGCGATGGACTCCCCAATTCTAACTTCCTGGGTCCTGCCTGTCAGCCAGCTGGCTATCCACTGGGTTACATAAGGGTTTGTACCTAACCTCTTAAGTTTGTCAACAATGTCTTAGTAGTGGATTGTGTCAAATGACTTGACCAGGTCAAGGTAGGCGATGTGAACCATTTTACCCTCATCCACTGCTTTGGTGACCTTCTCAAAGAAGTCCACCAGGTTGAGTAGGCATGATCTGCCCTTGACAAAACCAAACTGGGTTTGGTCCAGTGTCTGGAGGTTTCCTATGTCATTACTGATCATTTACATGATCATTTTTTCCATGGCTTTACATATGAGACTAGTCAGACTTATGGGTCTGTAGTTTCCAGGGTCTGTAGATGGCCAGCCTTTGTGCAGAGGGATGACTGTTGCTGTTCTTTACTCATGAGACATGAAGCCTGTTTGGAGACTACAGTTAAATAGCAATTCCAGATGGCCTGACAGATCATGTTTCATGCTATTTAGAAGGCATCCTGGAATATTGTCTGGGCCCATTGATGTAGTGTTCTTGGCCTTACAAACAACATTAAGGAACTGTTCCCTACTGACAGCAGGGGGAGTTATATTTGATGGCACTTCTTGAGGGAAGGTTAATGGGGCTAGAGGGGTAAAGTTGGAGCTAAATTTGTCATTCTGTAGGTTCTGGATCAGTACATGTGGCTCCATGTACAATGAGCTCTGCATACAACTGTGTATTGCCTTTGAGGTTGCAGACATAGCTAAAGAATGGCTTGAAGTTGTTCCTGGGCTGGGATGCCAAATTTACCTCAAATTTGGCTTTGGTAGATTTTATCTGTCCTCTTAGTTGTTTTTTTAGTTTGATGAGAGTGGTTTTATCCTGATGGGTGCTACACCTCCTAACTTTTGCCATGATATTCTTCCTTCTGTTATACAGCCTATGATTCTACCAGAGAGGCTTGTTTTTTTTTAGTTAGTTCTGTACTTTGGGTCTATAGTACGACGTCAAAACATCATAATATCGAACACCAGATGGTCAACCCATATTCATTGAAATGCATTTACGCAATTCGATGAATACTACCAGAGCAAAGATGTAGTTGGCCAACTAAATGGTGTTGCCCTTTTCTCCACTGTAGTGCGATCTAGGAGTTGGTATATTTAGTTAGGGGAGGTGTGGGGACACAGGCTCCTATGTCGGGGAGCGAAGCCCCCCCCACATGGGTGGGTTTGTTTTAGATTAGGCTAGTTATGTTGAATTGCGGGGCAAGTGTTTCTTTCCACTGTAAGTATTAATCGATTAGTGTAAATGCATTTCAATGAATACGGGTCGATGTTTAGGTGTTCGATATTACGTTTTGACGTTGTAATATAGACCCCTGTACTTCATCCTGGTGAGTACAGCTTCCACTATGCAGTTATTATCATGCTTGTATAGGGTTTCTGTAAACAGTTTTGTGTAGGCAGCAGTGTAATTAAGGTTTATGGGGGCTTGAAATTTTGCCAAGTTATTACTTAATAGTAGGAAGTTAGCCTTAGAATAAGTCCTGAATATTCCAGGGTTAGCTGGGATTCCAGGTTTTATTTTTACTTCAAGACACTAGGAGGTGTGCAGTACTTGCCCATATTAGTGAGAACCAGATCCAGTATGGTTTCAGCCCTTGTTGTTGTACTGACAATCTGGTCCATGGAGTTTGTATTTACAAAATCCAGGAATTTCTGTGCCTGTACATTTGGTGTCATATATGATTCCCAGTTAATAGCGGGGTAATTAAATACATCCATGAATATGGTATTGAGTTGGATGGTGAGTGTTTCCAATAAGTTTAAATGCATGGCATAGGTTTCCTGGATGATAGAGGGAGACCTCTAGCTTGCAAGGATTTCCTATGGTGATTTGAACCTGGAGGAGCTCAAGTACATTGCCCTGTTTGACCAGCCTTGAGGTATATTTATTTCTGATGTAAATCAAGATACCTGCACCTTTTAGTCCCTGCCTGTGTAGAAGCTGGTGTAATGTGTGAAAGGAATTATAACCTTGCAATGTTAGTGTGCTCTCCATGGCTTTAAACCATGTCTCAGTGACCACACAGACATAAGCATTCTCCAGGGTGAAGAGAGTTTCTAAGGGGTACAGTTTTTGTTTAGACTACTAGCATAGGAATAGAACAGTTCTTATAGTTCATTTTCCTGACAAAATATTTAGGTGGTTTATACCCCATGCTGGATTTTAAAGATATGAATCCTTTTGTGGAGTACAAAATGTTTTGGATGTTCCCAATCCTGTTTCTTTTACTTCTTTAAATAACGGAGACTGGCTTTTTACTCTGGATTTGCAAGACCCATATTTCCACATCTTAATCTGTTCAATGAACCAACTCGTTAAGGCATACCTCTCAAGTGTCCAGATTTTAGCGGAATGTTCAGATTTTTGCCTCAAAAGAAATTAGTTATACCTGTACATTATATATACCAACTCCAAGACCACACTACAGTGAGGAAAAGGGTAGATTTCCCGATCATGACTATATCGCAATCTCCATTTAGAATATATACCTGGATCAATCTTCTACTTTCTAATCTTCTGCACTCTCAGTCTTGAAACTTTTCCATGTTATCATCTCGGCATTTTAAATTTCAGTTACGTGTTCGTTCGCTCTAGTAAAGTAGATCTGGTATGGTATATATTGTCCTTTTGTTGGTATTTTTACAGATTTTTTTCATTCCATATCTTGACAAGAAAGTATCCTTAATGCAGCTTGGCTGCATTTCATTATTATATAACTGAAGTATATGTTCTATTAATACTTTTTACGTAGCTTGCTTATTTTGTGAATTTTTAGTCAGATGTTTTGATCTTCCACATTCAAATTTCTTTATAATGTATGTTTTTTTTTTTAATTTTTCAACTGTCTATATGGTGTCTTAGACCACCAAACAGAAAAAAATAGCACATTGCTGTTGATTGCATTTAATTGGACAAACCAATAAGCAAACAAATAAAAGGAATAATATTCATAATTTTAATCATGTTTAAATCTGCTGGAGATGTGTATATTTTAGTTTGTAAGATACTGTTCAGCAATAATGCATTGTAAATCACATTAATAATATATGAAAAGTGCAAGAATGAAATAAGTATCAGATGTTCACACTCCACGTCTGCTCATTCATGAAATATTGTGTATCATAATAATACAATTTCTTGAGAGCAAGGGCACTGTCATTTGCTTGGCTAGATGATGAAGGTGTTCCCACATTTTCTCATACTATGCACTAACTATTCATCTTCAATAAGCTTCCCATACTGATACCTACTTTATAGCTCCATCTACTAAATGCTAGACCAAGTACTGGATTTTCAGACAGACAGTTATTAACGGCACTTTCAATGGCAGAACACTCAATGAAATCCTACTTCACTGATTGTGGCACTCTCGACATATATCAAGTCTGAGGTTGCATAACTAACTTGGGTTAAATGTCTTACTCCTAATATTGAATGATCATAGGAGGTTACTAGGCTAATGTCCCTGGGGCCCTTACAAGCCTAGCCAAGGGTTTATCCCCAAAAAAAGAAACCTGAGTCAGCACCTGTCACCCCTGTCAATGAGGGACAAAGGTGGAACCCCTGGGACAAATTTATGGTTTCCCATCCATTCATCAAGCTTGCGTTTGAAGAGGGTCAGTGAGGTACTCTGTTTGACATGTATGGGAAGTCTATTCCAGAGACAGAGCAGCCTCTGAGAGACACACCTGTCTCTCCAGCAGGTTTTGTTGATGTCACATATTAGATTTAGGCCTATTGAGTGGGTAATGCGTGAGGAGTTAAACTTATGAATATGAAGCATCTCTAGTAGGGCAGGGTCCGATATTGCCTTATAGGCGAGACACAGATCACCTCTGAGCAATCTGTATGATACCGAGTACAGTGATAGTAATTTAAGCCTGTACACATAGGCTAGGATAGGTGTTGGAGGCCATTGATTCTCTTTGTGAGGTATTTCTGTGACCCTTCCAGTTGGTGCAGGTGTTTGGAGAGGTACATACCAAATGGGGCATTATACTCAAGTATAGGTCTAATAAGGGAGGAGTACAGAGAGGTAATAACCTCCTTTTTTCTGGCTGCAATCCCATTACTTATGAGATGAACAAGTAAATGGCTTTTCTGACCACTGCCGCCACTTGATGGTTGAATGTGAGATTATTGTCAACCTGAGTACCCAGGTCTCTCACCATAGGTTGTGTGCTTAGGGGGTTGCCATTGATGTGGTAATCAGTAGGGGCCATGTTTTTGCTGGGTCTATATCACATAGTCGAAGTCTTATAACTTCGAACACGTAATGTTCGAACCATTATGTTCGAATTTACAAAACTTCGACTATGGATAAAAAAAAAACAAAAAAAACAATGGAAAACAAAATAAACTGTTTTAAGCTGGGAGGCAAGCACCCCTACACCCCACACACACCCCGCAACTTAACTATACCAACTACGAGATCGCACTCCATTGAACAAAATGGAAACCTCTGCTTATGGAGATTTCCATTCAAATGCTCAAACTTTTACAAATTGGAACTTATGGTCTCAACCATATGAGGTTCAAACTTGTAAAAGATCGACTACGTGATAGGAACCCGTTTTTGCTGATGGTACAATAATACATTTTTTTTGCGTTTAACTTAAGGCCATGACATTGGCACCAGTTATTTGTAGCTGTGAGACCCTCTTGCAGTATGTTTACATCAATTGGGGAGTCAATGACAGCACCCATCTTACAGTCATCCACAAATCTGGTTAGCCACAGGTCCTTTGTCTTTGCCTGGATCTCTGAGAAGTATATGCCTAACAGTAGGGGTCCCAGGACAGATTCCTGGGGAATACCACTAGTAACAGGTATGCTGTCAAAGATGGCAGTGCCTATTTTGACCTTGTGTGTCCTGTCTGTGAGCCAGTTGTCCACCCATCTGACTAGATAAGGATTAGCACCAAGTTGTGTTAGCTTTTCGATGATGCCCGAGTGGGGGATTGTGTCAAAGGCCTTGGCCAGGTCAAGGTAAGCTGTATGTACTGACTTTTCCTCATCCAGGGCCTTGGTGACAGTCTCAAAGAACTCGACTAGGTTCAATAGGCAAGATCTGGCCTTGACGAATCCAAATTGGGTAGGGTCGAGTGCTTGGAGATTGCCTATGTCCTAGTTTATGAGATCCATAATAATAAGCTCCATGACTTTACAGATCAGACTTGTCAAGCTGATGGGGCAACATTTTCCCAGGTCAGTGTAGTGGCACCACCTTTGTGCAAAGGGATGACAATGGCAGTTCTCCACTCTGGTGGAATGAAGCCTGTAGTTAGGCTGAGGTTGGAATAGGGTTCTCAATGATGAAGCTAGTTCTTGCTGGAGATGGTGCAGAATACAGCCTGGGATACTATCAGGTCCCATGGAAGCTGTGTTCTTTGCCTTGGATAGAGCCTTTAACACTATCTACAGAGATGTGAGGTGTGGGACAAGTACCAGGGATGTTGACTGGGCCTTTGTGGGTTGATAATGGAGCGAAATTTGGACTGAACCAACCAGCAGGTTGGCTAAGTCAGCAGGATTAGTGTAAGTGGTACCATTAAGTAGTAGCTTGGAACAAACTTGGGCTTTGCCTTGGAGGTTCCTAACGTAACTGAAGAAGGACTTGTGGCTTCCCTTTGTTTTGGAGGCTAGTTTCAATTCATAATTGGCTTTGGGGATTTTCACTAGTGATCTAATTTGCTTGTTGAGGCAGAGGAGGGAGTTTTTCCGATTTGGAATTTGTTCCTTTTTACCCTTGGACAACACTTTCTTCCTTTTGTTGTAAATCCTGTTGAAAGAGGATGTCCACCAGACAGGTTTGTGTTTCCTTGAGGAGCAGATTTTAGTTCTGTTGGGTATGTCTATGCAGTTGTACAGGTGCTTGTATAATGCACTGCCATAATGTTCAGCATAGTTGTCTGTATCATCTGAAGGGGGAAGTAGTGTGAAGCTGCTGATACCTTCCCTTAGAAGGTTGTAGTCAGCTTTTGAGAAGTTTATTAGCCTGGTTATGGTTGGGGAGGAGTTGGGTGGGATAGAAACTTTGAGTGAGACAGACTGATGATCTGATCTCACCAGGGAAAAACATAATATGGGAGTAGTGCAGCAGTTGCCCGTGTCGGTGAGAAGCAAGTCCAGTATGTTATCTCCCCTAGTGGGAATCACAGATTTTAAAACAAATTAAGTCATGTGGATGTCTAAAGATCTATTTAAACTCTCCAAGACCTTCAGGGATTAGCTGTTATTCACTGAATTGCCATCCGCAACTTGTACTTCATAGAAAGTGCCACTGGGAAAAAGATCTGAAGCCTTACAACTGTCCACTCAAGATCAACTTCATCCTTGATTAGATGTCAAAGGAAAGAACACTTCACAGATAACTGGACAACACTGGACAATTCTTACTTAACTGCTTCTGTCATAGCGCTCTCCTAAATTTTCTCTCCATACCCTCTGCTTATGTCGCTTACACTCATCCTAATTTTCCTCCATGGTTCCTGTACTCCTCAGCAATACTTTAGACTGTACTTATATTCACACTAAAATTGTTATATCTACTTTGATAAACTAAACCAAACATACATTACTCTCAGCAAATATTGTAATAGCTAATCTTTGTAAATGCTTGACAATTATGTATTTTCAACTATTTTTATGTACAACATGCGTACCTTTCTATTTATAATTGCTGCATGACTTTATGTTTTGTTCTGTTTTTCTGTAACTGTGTGGGGCTCTTCCCCCCAGGCCCCCATTGAAAATGAGTAACTGCCCAGCCAGACTATACTGATAAGCAAATGTCAAATAAATAAAAATAAATAAAATTAAATTAAATAAAATGTAATACTATAACAAGGAAACATAAATCTATATCTGATGAAATGATGTTTCCTACAATTAGTTTTCTCACCATTTTTCCTTCTGTATACAAAGCTAAATTTGTTTCACAAAATTTCTTCCACACACACTAGTTGCTGGCCGGGATATCAAACTTTTTGAATAGTTTCTTAACTTTCTGGCAACAAAGAATGATCTGTTACATCTCAACACCCTCATACATTCCACCAACCTTCATATCACCCTTGCAGGTTTCAATGGTCATGCCTTCTGTGGCCAAACACTTTTCTTCTTTCCTAGTTCAGTATTGCGCATCATGGTATAACCACATCCCATTCGTGGCTTGCAGTGCATTATAACTTAATAAATATAGCTGTACTCTTTCTTTTTTTTCTTTCTTTCCTTTCTCAAACTATATATATATATATATATATATATATATATATATATATATATATATATATATATATATATATATGTGTGTGTGTGTGTGTATATATATATATATATATATATATATATATATATATATTTTTTTTTTTTTTTTTTTCAGAACAGACTCGGAAGCAAAACAAAATTAAATGACTTTTCTCAGGATCACTCGTTATGTGCAAGTATGGACTCATGGGGTTCAAATCCATACCTCTAGTTTTATATTACCATAACAACTGTGCTACACTGCTTCCAAGTTTATATATAAATCTAGAACAGCTATGATTGTAATGTACAATCTGAATGTAAAACTCTTAAAGTGCCTCTGCCCACTTATATTCATAGTATATTCTTTACATCTTCTTCTTGCCCTATCACTACATCTCAAAATCGTTATACCTCATACTTACATTTCCCTCTTTTATTATTACCCTCCATAGTTTTAATCATGTTGCTTTCTACCATGCTTACAATCATTCATCTTCTTCTAGTTCATACTACAGCTTATCAATCTTATCCTCTGGGCCAATGATAAAGGAGTCTCAGTCCTCACCACAGACACCAGTCATATACAATGACATATAATTCTTTACAAAAATCCATCTGGCTATGCTGGCATATGTTACATATCCACTACACCACTCCTCCTGGCATAGCTGGCAATACTTCCCATTATCACAACTACCAAACTGCATGTCCACTATTAATACCCCCACGTCCTGCCATGACTGCAACAACCACTATCATAAAAATTCTGTCTGCTTATACAACTTATCCCCGATCTCTATTTTAAACACAAAATGCTTCAGTGCCACTTCTCAACTTATAAAATAAAAAAAAAAACTCACCTATAAAAACAAAACAAATATTATATCCAGACTCCATGTCTCTAAAACTTCTCAGTGTAGAAACATTCACCCTAGTCCAGGTCTTCCTAATCCACCTCATAATATAGACAGTACAATATTATCTTCCCAATGCTATATGTTAGACAAAATGTCACAGCCACCTCTAATTCTCACTTCAACCCCCCCTTCTATATCTAACTTACAATACCCCACTACTCAACTTCATAATCCCACCATACATATTATTCCTTTACAAACATGTAATCGCACTTTACCCTACTCTTAACATTCTCTTAACTTCTACAACTCCACCAAAATATGAAGTTAATCACAGTTAACCTACATAGTATCTGTAACAAAACCACTGAAATACATGCCTGACTATCCCACTATACCCCCGACATCTTAGCCTTTAAATCTGCCGAAGCAAGAGGGACCTGCAAAGCAGAAACCTCCACTCCCTAACACAACCCAAATGACACATAGCACACAAACTCAGTGTGCCACTCAACCACAGCCCATAAGGCATAACAACGTACCCAACACTCTAGTCATAGGGGACTCTATAGTCAGGCACACTGATGTTCCACTCACCAGGCTAAACAAAGAGAATGTTACTGTCAGCTGCTTGTCGGGTGCCAGGATCAGCCACATGCATGCACTCAGGTCACTCCACAACAAGTACAAATATGACTCTGTCATTGTCTATGTTGGTGTGAATGACCTGAGACATACCTCCCTGGACTACATGAAAAGTGACATGAAGGAGCTGTCTGATCTTGTAGCCCAGTCAGGTATGACCCTAGCCCTGAGTAGTATCCTGCCATCACACAGAATGATACCCCAGTACAAGGACAAAATGATTAACTTCAACAATTGGCTAAGCTTCTGGTGTCATTCCAAGGGGATCCAGTATCTATCTGCCTGGGATGACATAATCGACAGACCATGATGCTTTGCCAGAGATGGCCTGCACCTGTCGCCCTTGGGATTCTGGATACTGGCTAAGGCTCTTGCCTCCCTTATAGTGCCTTTTTTAGGCAAGGTTCAAATGACAAACTCACCACCATAACAGGTACAAGCAAGCAAAATCTGTGGGTAATGCTACTCAATGTTAGAATAAACCTCAAAATGCACTCGCTCGAGGCACTCCTTAAAATGGAGAACATCGACATCTGTGCGGTGACAGAGACCTAGTTCAAGGCCCCAGAGAGCACCCCTGCATTACCAGGCTATAATTCATACCACACCTTTCGGCAACCTAACCTGGACAGAAACACTAAAGGCAGAGGCGTGTCCATATTAATTAAGAATATCCACACCTCCAGGCTAATTGCTCAGTATAATGCATCCGAGATTATCCAAGTTCAACTAACTCTGGGCAAGTCTGCAATCCAAATTGTAGCTTGCTACAGATCCCCCACCGTGCCCCAGGATTCCCACTCCTCATTTCCTGATACACTGGAAAATATTAGGGTACAACCTAACACCCTAATAATGGGAAATTTCAACTACCCCACCATTAACTGGGAAAACTACTCATGTACCAACTCTTTTGATCAGTGTTTTCTGGATTTCATAAATTCCAGCACTTTGGATCAAATTATCTACACCCCCACCAGGGGCAGCAATATCCTAGACCTGGTCATTACCAGCATGGGCAACTAATGTTCCACACCAGAGGTCAATTCCTCATTGGTCAGATCCGACCACACACTAATCACCCTAGACATCCACATCCCACCCCCACCCCCCATTAGGGAAACCACCGTAAAGGATTTCTCCAAAGCCAACTTCATGGTTCTTAATACAGAAGTGGCAAACTTCACAACACCCATGCAGACAGACAATAGAGGTACAACTGCTGAACCCTACACAAATGCACTTTATAAGCACTTACACGAACAGAACCAAGATGCTATCCTCCAAAAAAGGAAGCCAATCTGGTGGTCCCCTGCCATAAATAAACTCCATAACAGAAGAAAGATCCCTCATAAAATCCTCCAAAGCTAGTTAAAAAACAAAACTGCTGCTGATTCTAAAGACAACCAGAAAGCATTCTATAGCTATGTCAAGAATCTCAATAGCAACACTCAGATCTGCTCTGAGTTATTGCACAATGGCACTAAATATACAGAACCAACTGATATTTCCAACATCCTAGCAGATAGCTTCAGTGCTAACTTTACCCCCCTCTCACCCGCTAAAGGGCCCATCTCTATATCGGAAGACTGCAAAGATCCTGTAATCACGGCTGCACAGGTAAAATCCATACTCTCCAAAGCCAAGAACACAGCATCCATGGGACCTGACAACATCCCAGGCTGCATTCTACATGAACTACAGAACGAACTGGCACCCCACCTAAGTACCATGTTCAATCATAGCCTCAACTCAGGCTTTGTGCCCAATGAATGGTGCACAGCGATGGTTATCCCACTCCACAAAGGGGGAGCTGCCACGGACCCCGGAAACTACTGCCTCATTTGCCTGACGAGCCTGGTCTGCAAGGCTATGGAACGCATCATCATGGAACTTATAAACAATGACACTGGTAATCTCTAAACTCTGGACCCCACCCAGTTCGGGTTTGTTAAAGGCAGATCATGTCTCCTAAACCTGATAGACATCTTTGAGGCGGTCACCAAAGCTATTGATGAGGGTAAGGTGATTCACACAGCCTATCTAGATCTCGCCAAGGCTTTCGACACCATCCCCCACTCTGGAATTATAGATAAACCCACTAAACTAGGTATAAATCCCTATGCCACAAGATGGGTTGCCAAATGGCTCACTGACAGAACTCACACTGTGAAAGTAGCAGACTCCAAATCTGACTTCAGACCAGTGACAAGTGGAGTACCACAGGGTTCAGTCCTGGGTCCTCTCCTGTTTGGTATCTACGTCTCTGAAGTACAGGCTAACACAGAAGCTCTTTGGCTAACGAAGTTCGCAGATGACTGCAAACTTGAGCCATAACTGAAACTCCTAACGATGTGGACATCCTACAAAAGGGCCTCACTGAGACAGATGCCTGGTGTCAAAGCCATGGCCTCAAGCTCAATGCCAAAAAGTGCATTGTCATCCCTTTTGGTAAAAACATAGGTGGTAGTCTACTTAACACTGAAAGTGTGATAAGAGACCTTGGGACACAGGTGGACAGTAGTCTCTCCTTTGATAATCACATCACCACAGTAGTCAGGAAATCCTTCTACATGGCACACCTCATCACAAAAGGTTTTTCATCCAGGAAAAAAAGAGGTCATTGTTCCCCTCTACTCATCCCTCATCAGACCCATTATAGAGTACAATGCCCCTTTTGGTATGTACCTCACAAGACATTTACAACAACTAGAAAGGCTGCAGAAATATCTCACAAAGAGGATTACGTGCCTCAAACAGACGCCCTACGCAGACCATCTCAAAAAACTCCAGTTTTACTCTGCCGCATATCACCTACTCAGAGGTAATCTCTGCCTAACATACAAAGCTATGTCAAACCCAGAGCTGTTGGACATGCTCCACTTAAAGAAATCCCAATCTCTCTGAGCTACACACTCTAGAGACCTAAACCTTGTCACCACAATAAACAGAATATGCTGGAGGGATAGATTCCTGTCCCAGAGACTTGCCATACTCTGGAACAAACTACCTATCTGTATCAAACAAAGCTCCTCATTAGCACTCTTCAAGAAAAATCTTGATGATGATGAAGCCAATCTAATGGTCCTCTGCCATAAACAAACTTTACAACAAAAGGAAGAAACTGTTGCAGAAAAGAGGAAAATCCCAGGATGCAAAAAACTCCCTTACCAGCCTCAGTAAGAAGCTGAGATCCCTCAGAAAATCCTCCAAAGTTAGTTACGAAAATAAAATTGCCATAGATTCCAAAGACAACCACAAGGCATTCTATAACTATGTCAAGAAGCTAAATGGCAATGCTCAGATCTGCTCTGATCTACAACAGAATGGCATTAAATATACTGATCCCAAGGATATTGTCAATGTCCTGGCAGATCGATTCAGTGCCAAGTTCACCCCCCTCTCACCCCCTAAATGGCCCATTTCAGTACTGGAAGATTGCCAAATTCTGCCAATAATGGCAACACAGGTAAAAAACGCACTTTCCGAAGCTATGAACACAGCATCCATGGGACCAGATGACATCCCAGGCTGTGTACTACATGAACTACAAAATGAACCGGCACCTCATCTAAGTGTCATGTTTAATCATAGCCTCATCTCAGGCTTCATGCCCACTGAGTGGCGCACAACTACAGTTATCCCACTCCACAAGGGGTGATCCAACTTGGATCTTGGAAACTACCAACCCATCAGTCTGACGAGCCTGATCTGCAAGGCCATGGAATGTATTATCATGGAACTTATAAACAAAGACATTGGCAACCTTCAAACACTGGATCCCACCCAGTTTGGGTTCGTGAAGGGCTGATCTTGTCTCCTGAACCTGATTGACTTCTTTGAATCAGTCTCCAGAGCTGTGAACGAGGGTAAGGCCTATCTGGAGCTTGCCAAGGCCTTTGACACCATCTCCCACTCTGGAATCATAGATAAAATTACTAAGTTGGGCATTAATCCCTATGTCACTCGATGGGTTGCCAACTGTGAGAGAACTCACACTGTAAAAGTAGCTGACTCCACATCCAGCTCCAGACAAGTGACAAGTGCAGTACCTCAGTTCCTTCCTAATCTTAAATATGACAAAATTATTATACACTAGACAACAATATACCTACGCTGGAAGACATACCCTCTTGGACAACTGATATAATCTCTAATGAAATTATAATACTGGGAGATGTAAATATCAACTGGCAAAACCAGTTTTAAATACCCTAAATAGCCTTGGTCGCCTATGTTAAAAAGAGTCAAAACCAATTATTTTCTATGACTGTCTAAACGAAGCACTTTATGATTATTAAAGATAAAGATAAAACATTGAAAGAGTGTCAAAAACACAGAACTACAAACTATCAAATTTCCATACAACTTCATAACCAGATTAAAAAAAAACAAGTAAATAATAATAAATACTTTTACATACAACTACAAAAAAATTCTGGTCTTCAATTTATACTCTATTAAATCTTGGTTAAAAAAACAGTCTGTCTCCTAACAGCTTCCTCTATAAAACTGCAACCATATTCAATACTTAGTTTATTGAAAGCATCACTTCTCTAAACAAAAACTCACCTTCTCCCTCTAGGCTGTACCCATCAACCCTCTTTCTACAATTTTCACCTCACCCATGACCACAAGTCACCTATCTCTCTTGTCTTACATTCCATGTCTCATTCATCTTCTAGCTGATCTGAAACCAAACAACCTGTCACTGCTAATCTTAAGTCCTTTACTCTAGAACGTGCCCCTACTACCACCATAAAAAATGATTACTTAAGTTCAAACCCTGCTCCACCTCTGCTGACAACCTCCCTCCAGAATACCTTAGTCTAGCTGCTAATATGGAAAAAGTCTTACAGCATCCCCTTCTACAAAGGCAGTAACTCAACAGAGGTATCTAACTTTCAACCCACTGCAATATTGTCACCTCTCTCAAAACTCTTAGAAACATATATCCATAAACAAATTTTCTACTACCTCCTTCAAAAATCAATTTTTAACTGATACTCAGCATGGCTTTTGGCCTGCCCATAACACAACCTGTGCCTTACTGGCCTTCATGAACACCATTAATAAATCAATGGACTCAGGCAAACTTGTCTCCTCACTATTCCTTGACCTGTCTAAGTCATTTAATTCTGCTTCTCACTCTAAACTCTTGCAACAACTATCTGATTGTGGCCTTTCATTTTCTACACTCAACTGGTTCTAAAGCTAGATATCTAATAGGCAGCAGTCCGTAAAATAGTAAGGCTCTCCATCTCTCTCTCTCTCTCTCCATATCTGCCCAATATCACTGATGTTCCTCAAGATTCTGTTCTTGGTTTCTCCTTTTTAGCATCTTCATCAACAATCTACATATATCTTCCTGTCAAGCCTCTCTCATTCAATGTGCATATGACTCCACACTTAACATGCTACTCCAATGAACTCTTCAAAACTTACGCAAGAAGCCTTCACTTCTGTTGAGACTTGCCTCACTATTGTCTAACTTCTACTCAACCCTAAGAAAATGTAGCTTCTCTTATTCACCCCAAAAGTATACAGTCAAGACAAAAACCAAATTTAAAGTCTGTTTATTGAACAATACAGAAATCGGAGTAGTTGCCTACATGAAACTGCTAGGAATGTAAATAAATGAAATTCACAAAGTTTATCTTTATATTCAAAATAAAGTAAAAAAAAATCACCAAAAATTAGGAATGCTCTATAGACACAAATACTTTCTAAACAATTCCACCAAGGCCAAAACTGCAACCAAATACCTCCTACCCTCACAGTGTGCCTATCCTTATTGATAAACAAGTGTTTCTTAAAGCCAGACTTGAAGTATGCAATAAAGCTGTAAAATTCATATCTAATGCAGCCCATTATATCCATCACTGCACAGCGTTAAGACACTAAATTCGCTCAAACATCCCCTACACCCAGTGGCGTAGCTAGAGTTTGTGCCGCTTGCGACTGTCTTTAAATTTTCCACCCCTCCTCCTTCACAAAATCATGGTCAAATGGGCCCCCCTATACACAGCCCCCCCCACAGCCATTCCAGTGTACCATTACTTAGCTGTTTCTCTCCATTTACCATAAACACTGTAATGTGTATACTGCTTTATGCTTTACTTCTACAAGGATTATCTGTATCTGGATTTAATTTAAAACTTTTATTTTAAATTTTATAGAGCAAACACTGACAGACATCTGCTAAATAAAACAATATAGTCTCACATTGAAAACAGACTTAGCATTAAAATGTCTCTGCCCTTGAAACTTAGATTTATTGAAACAGCATTGAAACCCACATTCAAAGAAAATGCATCTAGCCAGTGGCACATGGCAAAATAGTACTTCTTTTTGACTACCTCCAGCACCATACAAGTCCTATAATCTTATATTCTGCTGGACTAATAAGATGCTTGTTCTTGACTCGGGAACATGGAAACTTCACTATTAAGAGAAAGTGAATTACACAAGATCATGTTTGTAAGGTTTTGATGATGTAATGCCCCATGATCCCCTCAACTCAACCCAATCTAGTTAGAGGCTTATGGGGAAGAACTTAGCCCCCCATGTCTCATGAGACCTGGTCAGGTTCCTCCCTAGTTCTCTCATTTTAGGGTGAAAAGCAAACTGTTACCTGGTGGCATGCTTTAATAATGGTTACAAATGCAGATGCTGTAAGCAGCAAGATCATGTGAACTGTGTGACCATACCTTTCCAATTCTTATCACAAGAAACCTGAACAAAGGTAATAATAATGGTGGGACAAACACTCAAAATAGGGCAATATTTTAAATATTGTTCTTACAAACTTGGAAAGTTGATAAATTAATAGTGTTTGCATTGGCACACATTTTTAAATTATATGAAATCTGAAGCTCAAATGTTTGTCATTATTTAATTACTTCAATCCTCAACAATTTTCGAGAAAACTGTATGAGGAATAGTCGTAAAATATGAGCCAAAATATAGACATTCTGCAAAAATCTGGACAGTTGACAAGTATGTGTGTATAACTTTTAAGTGCAGTTCCCCATACCTCTCTACATCTCAGAGCAAAAATGCTGATTTAAGACTAAAATAATTTGGGAGGGGGCAGCAAACAGGAACACATTTTAAACATTGCTTTTAAAAAGTTGCTAGAATAACATGTTTTGCATTAACATGTGTTTTCTGGATGAAATGAAGTCTGAAACTCAAATGGCTGCCATTATTTCCTAACGTCAATCCTCAACAATTTGTAGGAAAACAACCTCGACTTTTATGAAAATCAGACCAAAAACATGAGATAAAAATCTGGATAGCCTGCAAAATTCTGGACAGTTTTGACATGTGAGTCTCATCAAACATTTTGGGATATGCACATACATATATATAGATAGAGACATACAGATATAGACATATGCAGATATACATATATATATATATATATATATATATATATATATATATATATATATATATATATATACACATATATACATATACATATATAGAGTGATTCAGTATACATTTATGTGAAACGCAAAATATCCCCCCTTTTTTGACCCATGGTAGCACTTGTTTAGTTGGTAGAGCGGTCGAAAATGTCGCATTCAGTGTTTTGTACAACATTAAGACTGTTCGCCACTGAGAAATTCAACATTACAACTCGGCGTTATATCTGTTCGAGGTAAGTTAGGTCACGCAAATGAATGTATTCTGAGGGATTCACTTTAGAAGCTTGAAAGCCCATAATACTGAAATTCAAAACACTGAATCCAAAAACTTGAAAATTTAAAACATTGAAAATTCGCAACATTGAATCCCATAACATTGAAAAAAGGTTAGGGAAGCAACATGTGCTATATTCCTGCACAACTACATTCTGAAACAAATAAAAAAAAAACATATTACACTTCTCCAACTATAAGCAGGGGGCAAGCCCCCCTGCACCCCCCCACACCCCCTGCTACTTAACTATATCAACAAGAAAAATAGCTATAGAACAGAAACGGCTCAGTCTCCTTCTCACTGTATATAGGGACACAAGTACAAATACTGCATGCAAACACACACACACACACACACACACACACACACACACACACACACACACACACACACACACACACACACACACTTACCTTACCCTCTCTCTTACCGGAACAGCTGTTTTAAATTTTGCACGCAAGTGTGGAATGACTTTACAAGTTTTACATCCGTGGTGGCATGCGTGCATGCAGCACATGTTTGGTCCTCCATAAAGGAGAAGACACCGCCACCGCGGTGTTAAGAATGTTTTTAATTAATTAGCATTTTTGAAGTCGGCCGCCCAGTGTGGACCGCCCCTCTTGTCACCACCACCCCCCAGCTACACCACTGCCTACACCCAATTTACTTACAATTTAACACTCATAACACTGTATATAAACCATTGGCTTACCAAGCCCTTAGTACCATTCTCTGCAGCTACCACCCTAGCAAACATCTCTGGTCTGATAACAAACAACTTTTTTCCATCAAAAAACAAACAAATTTCATGGACACAGCCTTTACCCTTACTCTGTTGCCAGAAGCTGGAATTCTATTCCACAGTCCATTAGGTCTAACTCAAACATCATGCCTTTCTACAAACACTAAATGAGTTCTTAGCCAAGTCCAGACTCTGCTCTTGCTACACTCCTTGTTTAACTTACGCCCATCATTATACTCCTTTTTCCAAAACTCATGTCTACTATTCTTCACCTGTGTCTGCATCACTCATCCAAATGCTAATACAAATTTGACATGTTTGTAGTCTTTTAAAAAGCAAACATTTGCTTCCAACTCTACTGATATATAAAGTTTCCACTCTTAATTTCATATGAAATTATGTACAGCATAGAGTTTTTTCTGAAATTTTAATTGCACTTTGCATGTTATTGCATTTGTATGTTTGTATTTATGTATCTTTGTTGTTTGCTTAATTTATTTTTGCAATGGATCTTTTCTTCCTAGGCCTCTGCAGAAAATGGGTACTTCTGACCCAGCTGAACTATTGCAGTAAACAAATGTCAATAAAATAATGCATTCTAGGTATAAAACTGCATGTCCTGGATGCCACTTACAGGGATAGTGTTACCTTTAAGGAAAGAAAAAGTTATAATATTCACACATTAATGTAACCAGTCTCATTTATAACTCGTTCTGGAACTGTGTAGAAAATTAAAGTCTGTGATTAGGTTTTCTGTTTTATCAGTTATCATAGTACTGTTTTTTTAGGTGAGTGACCTTATCTTTTTTAGAAAACATTCTTCCTAGAATCAAAGGGACGTAAAATACATTTCATTTTGCTCTGTCAGCAATGTGCTTTATCATTTGACCTGTTTCCTGAATCTGGGATAAGCAAAGCTGTTTATTCTGTGAAAAGTTTCATTTCTTTCTGTTTAGCTCAGAGACATTAACTCTTCCTTGAATATTTGGGAACTATTGAGGCTATGATTTACACATTCTGACAGAAGCATTTTTTTCCCAACAGTAATTAGTCCTGTCTGCAAAAGAGTTTTCTCAATAATTGTCATCCACAGAGTAAGGATGAGTGAGAGTTTAACGTTTGTTTGTGAATTGCTGTATTTCTTTGTTAATGTCTACTTTTGAGGAGTTAATTCACAAAATCAGTTTGACTTTATATGCATAATTTTGGGTATTTCATATGTTAATTTAAATAAGATGCCCAGTAGCCCAGTTGTTTTCCTGCTGATTGTATATTAAAAATGCAATCTTATTTATTAATTTTAAAAAACTTTGTTTTACCTGTATCGTGTTTTTCAGTCTAAATTTACCCTAACCAGCATCCTTTTACCGTGATACCACAGAGACTATATCCAAATAAATGCAAGCATCACTGAAAAGAACTATCCAATAATTTTAAAACCCAAGCTCTCAGAGTTGCAAAGCACCAGAGAAGAAAAATACATAAATTGCAGCAACATTAATGAAGAAAATAACTCCAGGTCACTCCAAGGCAAACAGTATCAAATTTCCATTTATTGCAGCAGACTGGAACAGCAACGTTCAATCACGCAGATTCTTCAAGAGGAATGAATTATCAGTACAATCCCACACTATATGAAGTCAAGCTACAATTACATAACAATTAATCAATTAATTCTGTCAATGGCATTTCTTTCAATACTTACATAACAACTAATATTTGTTCGAATCCAGCCAGTGATATTTCTTTCAGCTATAATAACAAGTAACATTATTTATTTATTTATTTATTGCATTTGTTTAACGGGATAAGTCCACTGGATCTAAAAGAGCCCATTTTAGAGCATTTATTGCACACATTTGCTCATTAACCTTTTTTTATTATTATTATTTACATCTGGCATATAAAGACATTATTATCAAAATTACACAAACATTAGTATGAGATAATTAAATAAACTGATAAATCGCTACCAGCACCAACAAAGTATTAAACACATTACATCTCAGCTGTAAAGCAAACTTGGATTACAAACACATGTTCAAGCATTCATTTTGAGAAAGCCACAATATTGAAAACATCCTTAAACCCTCTGGCTGTATCCTATTTAAACTGTGTGTTCAATAGCAGTCTCTTTATTCAAAACATAACATTCTGTCGATGCCTCTGACTTTTTTCACAAATTCGATGCCCAAGTATTTTAAATCAGTAACTTTACCATCATGGAGTTGAATGAAGTGTTTACTAACTAGATGTTCCATCTAAGCAGCTCAGACATTCCAAATATGTTCCCTCATACAAATCTATACAACAAAGCTAGTGCTGCAAGTGATAACTTTAACAATCTGTTTCTTACTGGAACACAGACACCCCCTTCCATCAGAAAACTGCAAACCCCACAGTTCTAACTTATAAAAAATACTTTGAGGGAAAGCCAACATTGGGACAGTGTGGTCAATAATATAGGGATGACAGCAGAGGAAGACATACAAATATAAAAATTCAAACAAAGACTGAATAGGGAGATAGTGACACAAAAGAGGAGGCCACAATGAAGATACACAGACTGTTAAAAGGGTGTACATTTAGTAATGGGGAGACTGGACTACAAACAGGGAATGAGGTGATACACAAATAAGGTGAACACCATTATGGGGGACAGAATTGGGGTGAGGTTGGCCTGAAAAGCCAACGCAGAATGGAATCCATCCAGAAGTCAATCACCTCCGTGACTAACATCATGCATGGGTTCTTCCCATGGTGGCCTTATATTCTGGGCTGGCTAGCTATATGACTCTACCAGCTGCATTAAGCGGTACTTCAGGCAGCCGATGCAGATATCAAATTGCCATTCTACCTTGATCTTCACCATATACTGAGCCCCTCTGTGACACTGTCTAAAGAAGAGCCCATGCCAACCATAGTCACCAGAGAGACCTCCATGTCACCTACCACACTGCGACCTTCATCACCCCACAGACAGGCAGGCCTGGGGACCTAGCAGTCAGGGCAGTGGCCAGTGCAGAGTGGGGAGGCCACACCTCACCTCGGCCTATTCGACAGTCAATCTTGCTGGAAAAAAACATAATATGAGAAGAATAAAACAACAAAGCAGCATAATTAAAGAACAAAACAGGACTCAAATACAGTGATCATTGAAATTTTGTACATGTTATTAAAACCAGATCTGAATGATGAAACAGCAGTCAGTGAATCAATGTAAAACAATGGAAATTGATCATAAGTGATGCAATGGATGATAACACACAGGACACCATGCAGGGAGAACTGTAATAACATAGAACAATAATACCAACAGCACAGTAACTGGAGGAAAATTGCTATGCAAAACCAATGGTGACATATTATAATAATGTATAAAAATACATGTATATGTGAATTGGTTGAAGGACCAAATTGTCGAAACTGATATGGTTGACACCATGTGGTTGACGGTTTGGTTAGTTGAACCGTTCTGACTGAGATCGCCGTACAGCAAGGATTGGGGAATTTGACCTTTTCCCCAGTGTAGTAAGATCTTGGAGTTGGTAGAAATAATTAGCAGGGATGTGGGTGGCTTACATTGTTTGTGTTGTTGGCTGATGTAGTCTGGATTTATATCAGTATTTTTGATTAACAGCATTGTTGACCATATGGTCTTGATCATATGGGTTTCGACAATGTAGTTTTTCAATAAAGTGACATAGATCCAAAAATGCAACTGCTCAGTGGTGCACTAAACAGGTTAAGTACATTTATACAGTAATGACAAATGCAGACATAACCGGAGCAGTTTAGGACAATAGTGCAGCAAATGGATGGAAAGCTAATCTACAAAACTGAGGAACACCTAAGCAATGATTAAATACTAAAAGAAACAAAAGTCTGTACTGCGGTAAAAAGGTTGAGCAAAGATCTACTGTAATACCAATAATACAATGTCCTTATCTTCCTGCCTGAAGGGTCTCCTCTGGCAGGCAATCCTGTTTGCTGCAATTTCTTCTACCAATGAAAAAGAGAAAAATGGCATGACTTGACAAAAACAGACAGCTTACAGTAATATGAAAGCTGTCTATCCCTAATCTCTTCTTCCTACTGACACAGAAGATCTTAGTGGTGCCTCCTCAGATCACTGTATGTATGCAGGTACTGCTTGCCAGACCAGGTCATGCCACTGGCATCACTCATCACCTGGGCAACTGTGTGCCAGGCATCCATTTTGTACAGAGGACCTTCACAATTTCTCAACATGCACTTCCTATGCTGCATGTGCAGCTGGTGTAAAAAGATCTTGCATTCCCAGTTGTACAACATCAGAGCCCTGTCAAAGACAGATTCTGCCAAGGCCATGTCCACTCATCAGGTCAAGTCTAGGTGTGAGAATCAAAGGAGTGCAAAGCCATATGTCACACATACCAGTTGACATGTACAGAGAGGCAGCACAGTAGTGCTTTGTCCATATCCAGTAGCACAATGCACTAGATAACTAGTGCAGGGAATGGTGACATTAACATGGACAGGTCTCCCATACACATGTACCCTGTGGAATCTCCATGCCCCTGCATGGCCATGACAGACAGCTGAGAAGCATAATGAACATGGTCATTAGTATGATGCAAACAGTCAATAATGTGGCCATGTTTCTCATGTATTTTCACCACACTTGACCTACATGGTACGCATAAGCAGGGTAAGCAGTGTAGCACAGAATACAGATGACAAAGTATTGCATTTGTGATAGTCCCTACCCTGGACCAGTAATCAAGGAGCCTCAATCCTCACCACAGACACCAGTGAGGGACAGCCACTGGGAACAAAAATGGATGCACACAGTATTTTCTGATGCAGCTCTCTGCATCAAGCACACTTTCCCTTAAGAGCACACAGGGAGCACACTCCACACCTGGGGCTGGATCGTCTCTCACTCTCTCTCTCTCTCTCCTGGCCCCAAACAAGACTCCACACTGACCACTTTGCAGCACTGTGTCCCTGTTCTTAGCAGCTGACATACAGACTTGGTTATTTGATTTTCACACACAGACACACACACATGTATGCACAGACACACACACACACACACACACACACACACACACACACACACACACACACACACACACACACAGACACCTGAGAAAGGCTGGCACACATTTAAGAGCTGTGCCCCCTCTGCCCAGACTGTAAGGTAATTACGCTGCCATCAGTCAACTACTCTAAGGCTCTTACAAGAGTACCCAATTATATTGAGTAAAATTAACACTAATACAAATGGTAGAGTTCGACCAATGCAGCAAGACTTTGAGGAGTGGCCAAAGTATCAATATAATATGCATAAGTACTCTTAAGATGTTAATAGCATTCTCTAAAAGTCCAGACACAATAACAGGTATAGAAATATTTAATAATAAATAATAAAATAGAAAACATGAGAATACCGAATGTCTAGTTACAATAAACACAAGAGTTTCAATCACAGCAGATATAAAAAATAACACAGTTGGATAGATTCACATTGATGCAGAAAAACAATAATTAACTAATCTCACAATATTTTCCTGACTAACTAAAGAATTACTGCTCCCTAGTTAAATTATTTACTACAGCAAGGGAAGATGATGAGTGTTGAGCTGCTTACTACAGCAAGGCAAGATGATGTGAGTGGTTGTGTGAGATATCTGTGAGAGATCTTTCCTGTCAGGTTCCAAAAAACAAAGTACTGCTGCAAAAGTTCCATCATATGTAATTTCAGTGCTGGTTATAAAATGACATCACATCAGTACAATACAAACCCAGAGCTTTGCTAAGATCTGTTGCAGCATCTGAAAGCTATAAAACAATTTCAAAAATGTTCACCCTTCCAGGGCAGCAATTAGTTCACCCCTAAGGACAAGACAGTAAGATTCCTAGTCCTGGTTTTCCAATACATTGTTTGTCTTTGACTGCAATCAGACCTATAAGATAAAATCTTTATGGCTTAAACCAACCCACTTAATTTTCAACCTCTTTTTCAAAATTAGCTGGACTGAGATTAAACTCTTCCTTTACATAATTCTCTGTTAAAGCATATACATTTAATCAGTTATAATAATACTAACATACATGTATATCTTTTTTCTGTCTAGCAGAACCCACTGTTGATGCATTTTAACACAAGCAACTTTACAAATACATTTTAACAGAAGCATCTGTACAAATCAATGTGATAGTCAAATGACATAAAATTCTTTACAAAACTCCAGCTAGCTATGCTGGCATGTGTTACACATGCACTGCCCTACTCTCCCTGGCACAGATGGCACTACCTCATATCATCACATCGTTACTAGTACAGTTCAAAGATAATCACCTCATTGTCATAACAGATGTGCTACATACCCTATCAAGTGCAATAAAATGTATGGTTACTTATCATTTTGTGAGAGACAGCATTACAATGAACAAAACTGAGATTCCAATGAAAGTGATTGTTAGAGTGCACTGCCATATACAAAAAAATGACAGTAGATATGATAAGTGGTAATAGAATCAGGCAATGCAGTTACTGCTCAAGGGCGCATGGCCACCACATAAATTTACACACAGTGGTGCATTATGTGTAACATGCTATGACAGGGGGTCTGAAAGGAAGGAGGTCACAAACTGGAAGGACACAGGGAACAGGCAGGACAGTTTGCAGTTCTGTGGGGGAGGAGTGCATCCAAACAGAGTACAGGGAACAAGCAAGACAATTTGTAATCTTTGGCAGGGCAAACAGGTGAGGCACAGGGAACAGGCAAGACAGGTTGCAGTCCTGTGGGGAACATATCCAGCCAAGGTATCTGGCTCAAGTGTGACAGGCTGCAGTCCTGTGTGTAGAGGGGAGCATCCATCCAGGGTATAGGTAACAGGCAGATAGGCAGGCTAAGAAAGAGTCCTGCTATGTCAGTGTCTGCACACCGCTGTATTTGTACACAGTCAGCAGGACAGGTTACTGAAGATGTTGGGCCTCCAGTAAACCGGGCAACCACTGTGCTTTTTATACCTGTGCACAGTGTCAGAAATGTTAACTTATAGCAGTGCACCGGGCATTTTGAGAAGACATTATTTAATTTCCAAACTGAATTCTTGTAGGGGAAGACTTTATTAAGAATTTTTACCATGGGGCATTCATGCTTGCTTTGGTGCAAATTGATGGAGACAGACTTCATGAGACTAGTTTTACCCAGAGAGCAGCATATAATACATTTTGGGAGCTAAGCAAAAACATGTCAGGATTTGGCACATCTTTGAGGTGAAATCTATATTGAATGAATCTTTAAAATATTTTACTAATTTATTTTGGGCAAAACCTGCCTTGAAGGAAGAAACAATTATGCAACTGAAACATTATGTTTTGATGGTGGACTTGTGATCAATTTTGATAAGGAAGAATGGGTTGAGAGTGGAATGGAACAATGGTTTTAGTTAAGAAGGAAGAGGGTAATACATTGAGCTACATGGTTTTCATGGAGAAAATTAGAACACTAGTTTGTGCAGGGCAAAACAAAAATGTGTTTCAAATGTATGCATATGTCTGTATGTGGAAGGAAAATGTGTGCTACTTGAGGAAGTGGGTCCTGTATGTGACAATATGGGGTGTTTACTTAACAAGTACATGCAATCAGGAAGAAAACTAAGAATGTATGAAAGATAGTCAGAGTCATAGTCAGCCTTAGGCATAGGCCAACTAGGCAGCCTAGGGCACCGCTGTAGCAGGGGTGCTTCTCCAGTAATCTGGATGGTGTAGGTAGACCAGAATGTGAACACCGGGTGGTGTGGAGGGCACTGTGGAAATCTTTTGTTTATGGCACCAGCTGACCAAAGGCCGGTCCTGGTCAGAGTACGTTAAACATAAACAAGAAAAATCATGGAAAAAATACAAAAGAAAGAGGAAAATTTGACATAGGAAATTGAGCAAGAAGTAATGGAGAAAGCTAGAGAGGAGGAAAATGTAAAGGGAAAAACTAGATAAAATCTAACAACAGAGGAAGCAAGACTTGGTTGTTCCTAAAAGAACTGCTATAGTTACATGAAGAAAAATGCCTGGAAGGTAATAGAGCACAAATCGGTGAGCTTGAATAATAGGTTTAATGTCTTAATGAAGAACACAGAATCTCAAGGATAGGGAAGTAAGTAATTATAGGCTTAGTGTGTCTTATGATGAAAGCTGGAGACTAGGTACAAGTTATAAGAAAGATGATATAAATATAGGTGATTCTGGAAAGCAGAAGGGAGAAAAAGTTAAAGAAAATGGAAAAAAGAGATGGTGTTATCTTTAAACACAAACAAGCAGTTTAACAGCAAAGGAAATAATTGTGGCATATTTAGATGTTTCAAAATAAGAAAGAGGAAGCTTGTTTGTTATAATAGGTAGCAGATTCAGGATTTTGGAATGTGCCAGAATTTGGAAAAAATGTTGGAGAGTTTTGGTTCATGCGCTAGAAAAAGATAAATGTTCTGTTTTTACTGCTGGTGTTAGCTGGATACAGGAATCTGGAGGGTAAGAAAGTGATCTACCTTTGTGTGACATGATATTACAGAAATATATGGAGAGAGGAAAGGAAGGGTCCTTTAAGCTAGTTAGTACTTATACAACTTACAGAAAGAGAAAAAGATGTTTAATATGGAGAGAGAGACAGATCAGTTTTATATGTTACAAAACAGATGGGGGACAGTTTTGCACATTAAAAGAAGATTTGCAGGTAGCAAAACTGGATCTGAGGCTAGTATTTATAGAAGAGGTAATTTACAGCAATATTATTGGCCATATTTTTATAAAAATGGAGGGGCAGTAATGACAGAAAAGACACAGGCTAGTGTTTTTTTTTCATATTATAGATACTTTTTAGATAATTTTAGGGAATATTAAGATAGGGATGGCAGAGAAAGTAAATGGGTCTGGAATTATACAGTTACTGTACTGTAAAAAGTTAAGTGATATCAATATTGCCAAGACAATGGAAAGTTTGGTTAATAAAAGAAAGATTGTTTGGAATATGCACAAGTGTAAACAGTTACATATTTTCATTAAAATCTGTGGAGATGAGAAAAGTTATGAGGAAAGTAGGAAACACGCTCAGATGAACACAAAGAAAGTGGCACAATACTGCAGATGAGGTTGCCAGGTAAAAGGAAGGAGTAGTATCTATGGCTGTTCATTTTTTTGATGGGGAGAATTTGAGAATATGGAACTAAGTTTTGGGTTTCAAACTTTCACAATATACAAGTGAAAGGTCAGCAAATTGCCACCTTGAGAGTAATAAAATTAATGGAAAGTACACAGAATCAATGAATATACAGGATAAGGAAAATAAGATGCTTGTCAGAAGTATGAGAAAAGTGAGGATGATGGCAGATATTTTAGAAGACTTGTTTAACGTTAACGGCAGAACTGATGCAAATGTTATTGTGCTAGTGAATATGAGTGAGAAGAAACTGTGCTGGCCAGTAAAGGAACATTAAGTAGAAAAAGTGATTAAGGAAGCAGAACATCGTAAGGTCCAAATATAGATGGTCACCTTTGTGAGACATAACTTTATTGCAGAAAATTACAGGCAATTATTGCAGAAAACTGCAGACAAAGAGTTATCTCAACTACCCATTATAGTTTTATGCTTACAACATGAGTCATACCAGATTTTTTTTAATAAATAAAAGGAAAATCATACAATCGTAAGCATTAGAGACGTGTATATTTTAAACATGAATTTCATATTACTGAGAAAATTATTAAAATAGATTGATTATTCAAAGTTTTTCCAGATATTATACGCAGTGGGTAAATCTGTGGAGGAGTTGTGAGGAATACAATCCATTTCCTTCAAGTTTTAAGGGATGCTTTGTTAAAGGAAAGAAAGGAAAGAAATATAAAGGATTATGTGTCGGACATCTGTCGTAGGGGCAGGGCAGGGCATCCACTTATGCCATCAGTACGTGTTCACTCATGTATTTATTTATTGCATTTGTTAACCAGGGTAGCCTGACTGAGCTAAGGTTCCTTTCCAGCAGAGGCCCAGGGAGAATTACACAATGGAATGAAATAGAATTCTGCATATATTGATGACAGTGGCTAAAAGAGTAAGATATCTATATATATATATATATATAACAGGCTTAAGAAAACAGTAGTTATTTTTTCAGCTTTTTAATGCAGAAATAAGTATGAACATGTTGGTAAAATAAAACTCTTTGCAAAATGACACCATAAGGAACTTTAAATTATCAAATACTTTTAAGTAAAGGTATCCTTCTGTCGAAGTAAAATGCTTTAGTCGTTATCTGTTGTTAAAAGCAGAGTATAAACATAGATAGCAGTGGCATGTTATTTGGTTTAGGATCACATAAAATACATACCAGCTATGTGTTAATTGCATTTATAAAAAGGGGGCTAGTTCACAAAAAGGATATAGTAAATTGCAAGTTTGAGAAACACCAGATTCAAGATGTCATTTAACATAAATAAGATATTAGTAGCTGCAGTATCAGTAATTACACAGGTACGGAAGTGGAAGAAATTTAATAAATCTATTAATTACTTTGGGAGATGGTATAACAGTAGTATTGGAGTAACCAAAGAAACTGAGTTTAGGTTTAGTAGCTTCACGTGCATATGAACAGAGGAGGTTTTAACATAGTTTTTAGTTGCTGACAGGTAAAGTCAGCCAGTAACCTTTCAGTTCAGAGCATCACATGAGAGGCATGCTTGAGCAACCAATGGCCAGCTTGCCTAACATTTTTTATTAATTAGCTAATTTGATTATTTTTATTTTATTCATTTACTAACTAGGTAGACCCAGTAGGCATAATCATCTTACCTGTAGATGCAGGTAAGAGGGATCACTCTCTGTTGTATCATTCCTTTGTAGAGGACCAAGGAGAGATACCTCATATCTTCAAGTTACAAGGATCCAACAGACTCCTTGCACTCTGAGAACAGAAATAAGGGGAATACAGCATGCCTTTAAATTCCAAGAAACCAAGAGACTCTTTGGACTTTGTGCACAAAAACATGCACAAGCACTTGCAGAGTTATTGCTCATTTAGCCAGGTGAAGTAACAGCATAAAGGAAATAGCAGATGGGCAACAGTATGATGAACTCACCTCTAGCTACCACTCCCTTTGTGGTAGGTGTGACACAAACCCTGATATATAAAAGACTTTGAAAAAGAAGCACCCAACCAGTGATGGGAACTGCCAGGGTACTGCCCACCATCTCATGGGAACTAAGGAATGCCGGAGCTACTCTGGAACAGAGGCATCATAGTGCAAAACCATCCAATTTTTGAAAGTGCACTTGTACTGTCACTGTTTTTTACTGTTGCTTCCCTAATCTCTAACATACCCATATAGAGCTCACACAAATCTTACTATTAAGTAAATAATGTATAAACCTCTGCAAACTGTAAACATGCTGCACTATCTCAATGAAAAAATCTGCTCAACTGTATGTTGTATTTCATAGTGCACACTTAAGTACCCATTTCTGTATGTAGATATGTACTGTCTCTAGTTGTTAATGTAGGTTGCATAATTTTATTTACGTATTCATGTGGAGCTTTTCTCCCCGGGCCTCCACTGAACAAGGACAGCCTGTCCAGTTGGACTTTTCCTGTAAACAAATGTAAAATAAATAAGAAGGCCAGATACCAGTGATAGAGCGGCAGCAAAAAGAAAGAAAAGTAAATTAATATGCTGTGCTCTTGCATCAAAGTCTTGCAATAATATTAAGCATAAACAATTATGTGAGCCCGAATGAGCAGGGTATTGAGCAAGGACTTCAGGAAACTATGAGGACAGCTTAGGGTGAAAGGTAAGGCCCTTAGTAAATGGATTTCTAAACTGCAGCTACTAAGTTTTAACAGGTTTCAGTCAAGGATGTGCACATAGTCCCCTTTTGTATCTATACTATATAAATTACATTTTAATTACACTCGATGAAGAAAATGGAAGGAACCAGGTAGAAGAGTATAGAAGACCTTACACCAACAGTACAAATGTTTATGGAGAAAAGAAAGGACATAGACAAAGCCTTTGCTATTTGTGATGAGCATGAAAGGGGAGCTCACAAAGTTCAAAGTAGATACGAATAGTGAGGATGTGTACTGAGATAGAAATGGAGTGAAATAATGTATCATAATGTTTTCATTTCTCAGAATTTAAAGAAATATTAAGGGATTATTTCAGCAATATAGATACTAGCACTTTAACCTGGGAGACAAATTTCTTGTTAAGGCAAAAATCTGCATGAAGTACAGTTCTGGGCATCATGCATAGAGAAAGAACAGTTTTGGTGAATCTGTTTTGTTGCACATATTCACTAACATAGCTTTGTTATATGCTGTGCTGAATGACATAACAGAAGATAATTGAGAATTTCTGTGCCTGGCTCCATAGAGGGCTAGACCCCTTACTGTGACCCAAGTAACTGTGGTTCAGTTAGCAGCACTGAATAAGCTAGGCAGAGAGGGAGAGGAATAAAGGGACATGACCAGTATACCCCTCCTTGGCTTAAAGGGGTCTGTAGGGAGTCAGGGTTAAAATAGATGGTGGAAACTCCTGCATGGGGATGTGACAGGGCAACTGAGGGACATCCTCTGTGGACAAGCCGCAGCATACCCCCACCCAAGCACAGAACCAAGTGTGTGCTGTTATTGTCAGGGAGAAAGGAAAAAAGACAACCCTCTCATCATGGCAGTCTGAATGATGGTTCCTCCTGGTCAAATGTTCCCCCAGTGAAGGGAAGAAAGGCCCCAATTTTCCAGAAAAGAAATAAGAATTTGGGTCTGATTCCAAAAATACTTATTCTCATTGTAAGTGACCACTTACACTGTGTGTAGGCTGAAAAAAGGTCTTTCAGAATCTGGCCTCCTGTATAAGCCTGTTTATAGCCTTATACTGAAGTAAGTCACTTACACCAAGAGCAACCCTTTTGCAGTCTGGGATATTTGAATACGCAGACTGGATCTTATTAAACATAGTTGCTAGGTAATGCTGCAGAGGAAAGGAAATTGGGTATACTGAATATCATTTTTTCTTTCAACAGATCTTTGAGTAAGGTTTGCTGGGGACTGTAGTATAAAATAGATAGTTTTAAAAGGAGGAGAAAGATGAGAGTCTCAGACAGAAAAAAAATAAAAGGGAGGAAAAAAGAGGGATTATATAGTGGGGAAGTGGGGTTATAATAAGATTATGGAAAATAAGAGAAAAAGAGATAACATGGTTACAAGATAAAACTAACATGGATGCAAGATAAAACTCTAAATAAATATTGGGGGATTTTTAGCAGAAAATCATAAGAAGGAACATGAGCAAAACTGTTATGGTGATAATGCAGAAAGAAAAAAACAGACAAGAAGTAACATGGTATAGTTGTTCAACCATGAAAAAATAAGGGTTAAAGCAAACAAAAAATTCAAGCAAGGAAGAACATTTCTGTGTTTGGGAATGGTGTAAAGAAGAAGATAACATACTACTTTGGTCTAAACAGTTATTCATTAAAATATTTTGATTTCTATTACCTGAGAAACAGAAAATAGAATGGTTAAAGGAAGTGACAATAGGATTGCTGAGATGTGGGAGAGGAGATGGGATTTATGTAAAATCACTGGGAGGGTCATCTTAGCAGAAAGTAAATGGTACAAGCAGAGTGCTGCATGCTTATTTCTATATAACAAGAAAGGAAAACATGCAAGTTTTAAAGGTGATTATTTCTGTATCATAAAAAATGGAGGAAATTAGATTTCTAACAAATTGTGGGTGGATATATATTACAGTATTAATAACCTTTAAAATGTGTTTTGCATTGATTTTACAAAGTAGTTGTTTGCCTTTGCTTGTTTTCTTCTACTTTTAATTAAAAGAAATCCACTACTCTTTTGTGGGCAGAAGTTGCTATTACACTAGGGGCAGTACTTACCAGGAGTATAAGCAAAGCATCAAAGCAAGCTTAGCTAGAGAAGTTAGTGAATCAGAGTAAGGAAAGGCAACTATGAAAAAAAGAAGAGAAAAGTCTGGATTAACTCAACAGTGTTTTATGGGTGACCTGAACCAGGATATTATGCGAGGGTCAGTTGTGATGACTACAGCTGCTTCAAGTGCAGCAGTAGTATTCAGTTTTATGAATCCAAATGTGATCCCATGGGTGTTGGAGTCAGCAAGATAAGAGGAATGCTGATGCAGGAGGAAGTGGTTAGAGGCTAAAACTTGGAAACTGAAAAACGATAAGAGCATGACTGATCAGCTGCATCATCACTAACTGATGCAGGATAGTTGAAGAAAAGAAACCATTGTGAAACTCCTCACACCACATAGCAAGATAGCAGGACTGATTTTTTTGCTAAAGAACCACAGCAGGGCTATTCACTTCGCAGTGTGAGCAGTGGCTCTAGATGATTGCTACTGTTGAAGTGACATCTCAACATCATGTGCAAAAATGAGAAAAAGAACTTTGGGATGGATGGATTGATTTATGGATGGGTGTGAAGCAAGGGGAAATGATAAGAATAAAAAATATAATGTGGCAAACATTTTGTTGTGGACAGTTTGGGTCTAAACCTTGTAACATTTGCAGGAGTTTGAGTTTAGATGATCACAGACAATTGGACTTTGAGAGTTAAAGAGGAGGTAGAAAAATGCAGGCAAATGCTGTAAGGATTTTGCTGTAAAAGTGATACCTGATGAATTGTTATGATATATAAATGTTATGTCATAAATAAGGATATAAAACTTAAGTTAATTACCACTTATACAGTCACTGAAGACCTAGCCCCTGTTTTTGCTCAGAATCAATAATATAATTGGTTGGACTAGTAAGGCTGAGTTAAAAACAAAAGATGGCATATTGAAAGACTTGTCAAGTTCACTTAATGTACTGATGTCAAAATGGATCTTGTCTTTACTAAACACATAAAAAATCTTTAATTGTGGGAATGCTAGCCATAGTATAACTAACTGCACCTTATCCAAATGCTGGTTGTTTGTGAGGAAGCACTGAAAGGAAAACTGAAACTAAACCTTATGTAATTTATGTTAGAAGAGACCCATGATTGTAATGTTTATGAAAAGGCTGCAAGAAATCAAGATGAAATGGTGGAATTAAAGGGAATAGAAATTCATGAAAGTTGGTTAAAAGAAGAGATTATCAAAAAGGATGTCCCATACCTAGAAGAACCACATTCTATGGGAGAAGTACAGGTTACATTGCTGGGTCAGAGGTGCAATAAGTACTGCACTCACCTCTAGTGCAAAAGGATATAGGTTCTATTCCTACAAAAGGAGACTGATTGCTGAAGCCACAGTGCAGCATAAGGGGGATGCTACACATCTCATTGTGCTCCATCTGCTTCAGTTGGTGGTTGTTGAAGACCACATGGCACCTCAAGACCACATGGCACCTACTGAAAAGAGTAGGGGTCTTTTATTTATATACAAAAATAACTCTTATTTACAAAATACTTACATACTTACATATTTACAAATATTTACAAGAATGCACACACATATATATATATATATATATATATACATATATATATATATATATATATATATATACATATACACACATGGTGTGTAGTTTCTTCTTCTTGACAATGTAAACATATTCTATCACTTTTCTTCTTATAAGGCCTATTTCCTTTATCTGGCAATAGAGCTATTGCCAGTTTCTACAAAATAAGCTTGATAATCCATTTGCTTCTTATTTTTATAGCTTTCATTTTTTCATCTGTTAGATTTTTCCCATGGTTTTAGATAGTAATGTTTTATCATTACATTCTTATACCATACTTTTCTATCTTTTTCTAGATCATCCATTTTTAATTTCCACAATTTTTTTTCTTGGTAATATTTTATTTTTCATTTATACACTCTTACACTTTTTACCATACCCCCCAAATTTATCATACTTATATTTATACATTTTTACTACTAACACTCTGTACAAATTTAATGAAGCAAGATATACCACTAAGTTAATTAACCCTAAACCTCCTTCTTCTTTATTTAGAATCAAAACTACTCTTTTTGCTGAGTTTAATCTAGAACCCCATACAAATGAAAAAAACATATCTGCAATAATTCCTTCTCAAATACTGTTGGCAACACAACTACATTTCCTAAGCATGCTATTTTTCCTATCAGTACTGAAATTATCAATACACCTTTATTCTGAAAGATAATTTATATGTTCTCCAGAAAATACAGGTTTGTTCTATTTCTTCTATTGTTTCTTTTTTTCCCCATTGAATTCTACTTACATCTTTATTCCTAGAATGTATACCTAACATAAAAATTTCATTCATTGTAAAATATATACCCCTAATCTTTACTACATCATTTAAACCTTTACTTTTCTCTTTATTTAAAGTCATCCCTGTCATCTCTAGACAGTCATTTGAGCAAATTATTATTTTTTTTATCCAAAGTTTTTTTTTTGCACTTATTATAACATAATCTACATATGTTAACAGAACATGAATCCCTAACCCTTTAGGTGTTACAGACCCCACCTCCTTCATTTTGTAACTTATTTCACATTCATAACTAATGCAATTCATCAAACATCCCTGTCTTATACCACTCTTCATATGTACCTCTTGGCTTAACCAGCTATCAACAAATATTTTTACTTTATTATTACTATACACTAACATACATAATTTCCTGACTTTCTCACATATTATATTATTTTATTACCCATCAGATTTCATGTCCAGTTGTGTAAAATGCCTAATTGCAGTCTCCCATCATGATTTCTGCTTCTTCTTTTCTGTTAGTGATATCATCCACAATTCCTATAACTATCATTAACACTTGACAACCCTTCCCCTTTATACTATATATGCTGTCTTCCACAATAGTTTCCATTTTAGTTTCAAATCTCTTTTATATTATTTTCATAAAGACCATATAATCATTATTATTCAGTCTTGTAATTGTCTTCTATCTTCCTTCTTCCATATGAATTTAAATATTCCACTACAGAATTCTTTATATATACAACCTTCATGTAACCACTCATTCAAAATCTTTAAAAAATATATATTTTTTCCAATCCTTTAAATTGTTATACATTTCATATTCAATTCCATCTGGCCCTGCAGCTGAATCTATATTTAATTATCCTAATACTTTATCTAGCTCATTTAAAGAAATCTCCTTTCCTGACTCTTTATTCTCTTTTTCTGTTAGCTTTTTTCCTCTGTCCATGTTTTTTTCATTACCTTCTTTTTTCTTTAAACATTTCTTGTACATACTGTACTACACTATTTGTAATCTTTTCCTAAGTTCTTTCTATTTCTCTTTTTACATTTTTTATTTCTTTCATTATACTACTATCGTCATTTACTAATCAGCTTAAGTAACTCAATACTACTTATATTTTTCCTTGTAAAAATATTTTTGCTTATATAACAGTGCTTGTATTTTTTCTTGATTTCTTTAATATAATTCTTTTTACTTTGTCAAAGTACTTTCTATCATTATGTTCTAAATCTTCCATGCATCATTATATGTTCTTTTATATTTTTCTTTCTCTACTTTTCTCACATCATTTTGCCACTGTAAAAATATTTTTCATATTTTTCTTTAAATATCATTCACCATTCAGACCAATTTTTATAAAATGATCTCATGGTAATATGATCTTTCCATAACTGTATTACTAATATTTTTCCTCCTTATGCTATGCTTTCTCATTTGTCCTTTTTATTCCTTTGCCTATTTTTATATACACCTTGTTTTCCTTTATCTCTAGCCATATTGCACGGTGATCAGAAAATCCTGTTTCAACTACATCCCCTTCTCCTATAGCCAAACCTTCTGATACTATAAAATCATCTATTTCAGTTCTACCCCCAAAGTTTTAACTTGCCACATTTTATAAAAATCTAACATTTTTCTTATATTATTTCCTTTCTTTTTAAGCTTGCCTCTTACATAACAGTTAAAGTCTCCTGTTAATATAATATTCATATTTATCACTACATAGTCTAAAATTTCATGAAATAAACTTTCCCTTTCTTTACGCTTAGTATAAGCATATAATGTTGTAATTCTATATACTTATTCTTTCCATTTTAAATCTATAATGGTTAATCTCCCCATTTTCCTAAAGTTACATATAACATCTTTAATATGTTTCCACAGAATACAGCTATTCCAGAACATCTCTCATTTCCCAAATTCCAGATTATCTTTCTTCCCCTCTCTGTCTGTAATCTTTCTTCATTTATTAAAAATCTTGTGCCTTCTAATATAATTATATCTATGTCACATGTACTACACCACTCCAAAATTCCTATTCTTCTTACTATATTTTTAATACTATTCACATTTACAGAAAGCACTCTAGTATTTTTATTTTCCCTCTTCCCTTAAATTCATAGTTTCATAAGTTAGTAATTAATTAATAAGCTAGCTTTCTTAAAAGGCCATTCTAAGCCTAATTTCCTCCCCCAAAGTAAGAATCAAACCCTATACTTTGTGTCCATAAGTCAAACACCTTAACCATTATACCAAACACCAATCACTAGCTGCATATATTCTTTTTCATCCATTTCCTTTTTTTCTTTTGTACTTATCCCTTTAAAGTTTCTTTTTCTGTATTTTACCCTTTTACCAACAGAATTCGTTTTTCCCTGTTACCACCTTCTAATGTATGTCTTCTTCATCACTTATTTCAGAAACGTCTTCTATGTCCTCTTTATTATTTTTTCATCTACGTTTTCTTCTATTTCATCTACTTCTAAAATTGCTTCTCCTTGTTCATTTTCTTTCTTTTTCTTTTTCCTTGCTCTTATTTTCATTTTGGCAATTCATCCATAAATATCCAATTTTGTTACATTTATAACATTTCCATAAACATTTTTTTTTTGCATCATGTCTCATTGCCCCACAAATATAATGTATTCTTTTGACACAGTTACCGATCAAATGTCTTCTTTTCCACAAAAAAAGCATGTTTGGGTTTGCTTCAGTATTTTACAACACCCCACTCCCCTCCACATTAATCATGCTTGGTATATGTATAATTTTTTTCACTTTCAATTTTGAACACGATATTACAATCCCAGCCACCCGTGCATAAACCACTTTTGCCATACATTTTTGTAATGACCAGCACTTCTTTACATAAAGCTTTCAAATGTCCTGTTAAAGTCTCTCTTTCTATCGCTGCTCAAAATTGTGCACACATTTTCTCTTTTGTTTCCATTACATGCTTTTATCACATAAAGATTCCATGGGTTACAGTCTTTCTTTTTTTCACATTCTCCAAGAAAATTTTCCATTGAAATAAGCAGTCTCAGATATAATGACACAAAATGTCCCTTTGTTAATAAGAATAAATGCTCTTACCTCATGCATATTTACACCCAAAGGAGCTATTAAATTGTTCCACACTTCATACCTGTCCATTTCTTTGTCTTCTTTACTTTGAATCCTTACCACATACTTACATTTTCATTTTCTTTTGCTTTCTTGTCTGCTACTCCACTTTTGTCTTCTTTTACTTTCTCTGCTTATGTTTTCTTTTCCATCTCACCACTGTTCTTCAAGATTGTCTCTACATCCTCTTTTTGTATTTTTTCCATAATGTCCCTCCAGGAGACACCTCCCTCATTTTCTGTCTCACTCTGCACCAACATTTCTTTAAGTAAATCATCCCACAACCCTCCCAACTGGAGGGTTTTAATTACACATCCATACTTTGCTCAGTTTGCTGACTCATCACCATCAAACAGATATCTTTGAAACATTATCTTTGAAACATTTCCCCAGAACCCTGCACACATTCCCCAGTATTGATATTTGCTTTCTCCTTCAGTTCTTTCACCACTCCATCTCCATCTGCCTCCCTGTTTCTCTGGGCTGCCTCAGCACCCGGAATGGAAACAGGAAGTGCTCCTCCAAAATGATTCTCAGTCATAACAATGCCAAGTAGTGGAAGCCCCCTGATACCCCGGCAAAATTTCCCCTAGTAATATAATTATAAGTTATATACTTACCATAACTTGGCATCTGTGTTGTCCATTTTCATTCTTCCTCAGTGATGGGTCATGAATCGGATCTGACTCGGCCACACTTCCAAGATTTGTATCCAAGTCTCAAGCTCCTCCCTCTTCCCATAATGCACTACACCATCTCCAACCCCTCAGATCAAATTTGCTGCCCTAGTGCCTACAGAGTTATAGAAGCAGGACAGATACAGGAAGAAATGAAGTTCAAACCTGGAACCTGAAAGTTCCGATAACATACAAAGATCTTCTTAGAAGTGACAAAGCCGAGAGATGGTTGGGAGGGAAGGTAAGGAAGAATGAAAATGGACAACACATATACCAAGTTATGGTAAGTACATAACTTCTAAATCTGATGCTGTCCTTTTCAATCTTCCTCACTGATGGGTCAGAGTCTCCAGCTACATAACTCTTGGGAATCCCTCAAGGATGGATATGCCAGAGCACTGTCAAGCCAAAGGAAGCCCTGCTTCAGGAGACAATTCCAATTTTTTTATGTGTGACAAAGGTATAAGCTTTTGACCAAGAGGCTGCAGTACAAATATCATCAACTGAAGCTCTGGAAGAAAAAGCAGATGAAGTAGCCACAGACCTGCTAGAGTGGGCTGTAGGAGGAGGAAGAGGAGGCAAATCCACACCTTTCTGAAAATAAATCTGTGAAATACAGTCAGTAATCCATTTAGCCCAAGTAATTTTGGAAACTGCTTGACCTAATGGTTAGGTTAGAAGGATACAAACAGCTCATCAGACTTATTGAACTTATTTTTTAGGTGAAGATAAAAACATAGTCACCTATGAATGTCAAGAAGGTGCAGCATATATTCACCCTTATTAGTAAACTTGGGAAAAAATGGCAATTGTATTGACTGGTTAATGTTTGTTTCCATTGCCACTTTAGGCATAAAGGAAGGGTTAGTCCATAGTTAATCTCTATCTTTATGGAAAATAATGTAAGGAGGCCTAGTACATAATGCCTGGAATTCAGTAACCCTTTTTTGTCAAAGTTATAGCTACCAAAAAGATTGTTTTCCAGGAAAGAAACTTTATCTCACAATTATTCGCTGGCTCAAATGGTTTCTGGGTCACCCCCTGGAATACCAATGTGAGATCCCAAGGGAGAGAAGGGTCTTTTATAGGGAGGTCTAAATAGAAAAACTACTTTCATAAAGGCTTTACATAACCTGGAAGTAGCCAGAGATAAGGATTCATTTCCAGTATGAAAACTGGATATTGCAGCTAGCTGCAGCTTGATAGTAGAGAAACTAGCTCCTTCTTTAAAGAGTAGTAAGAAACAGAAGGATAACTGAACTAGGGCCTGTAAAAGGGTCAATGTTTTCTTTAGCAGCCCATGGAGAAAATCTTTTCCACTTGTTTTTGTAGACTTTCCTAGTGGAAGCTTTTTGGGAAGCCAAAATAATGACAGAGACTGGGGCAGGTAGCCATCTTACTCTCAATGGAATTGGAGACATCATGTGGTCAGTTTGTGAGCATGGAGATTGGGATGCTGAAATTCTGACAGGTGAGATAGGAGGTCCTGTGCAGGCGCTAGTATCCATGGAGGATATCTGAGGTGAGGCCAGAGGAAGGGGAGCCATACTTGTCGAGGCCAGAAGGGGGCAATGAGGATGACTGAGCTCTTTGGCATGCTTACTTTTGGTAGAAACTTGGGATTAAGGGTAGAGGAGGGTAGCCATAGAAAAGACCCAGGGGGGCAGTTGTGAAATAGATCATCCCTCGGTGATTCCCCTGGAGGGGGGATCAGAGAGAAATACTTGCTTGAGGGGAGAGGCAGATTGCAACAGCAAGGTTGGCCCCAATGGCTGAAAATCATGCTGGCTACTGATGGCCTGAGGGACCACACCTGTGGAGGCAGAAGTGATCTACTGTCGGAGATTGTCTGCCAGTGCATTGGTTTTCCCCAAAATATGCATTACAATATAAAGCGGTCTGAGGGATTGCCCATTCCCAGACCCTCATGGCCTCTCTGTACAATGGGTATGAATGGGTTCCTACTTGTTTGTTCATGTACCAGACTAATGACATGTTGTTAGTATGGACTGCAATAGTCCCCAAAGGGAGAATGTCCTGAAAGGCTTGCAATGTTAGGAGGACTGCTCTCATCTCTAGGACATTGATATGCAACTTCATCTCCAAGGCATACCACATGCCTTGGACCATCTTTCCCTTGAAATGCTCCCCACCCTACTCCAGCTGTGAAATGTCTGAGGTCACTGTGGCTATTGAGTTGGGAGAGAATGGCCTGCCAAAGAACAGGTCATCTGACTGCATCTGCCATCAAATATGCCATTTGCAAATTGGTGTAAGTTTCATGGGAAGAGATAGAGGCTGGTAAAGAATAGACCACTATACCCCCAGAGTCCATTAGAGGCTTTGAATGAAGAATCTCACTAAAGGAACTAGAATAATGGCAGCTGACATTGATCCAAGAACTTGTAATACCAATTTCATTAGTGGGGACAGATGAGACAGTATGTCCCACACCTGATTTCTCAGAGATTTGATGCGGTTGAAGAGGTAATAAAACTACTTGAGTTGTGGTATCCAGCCTTGTCCCTAGAAACTCTAGTGTCTGTACAGGAGTTAAATTGGATTTTGCAAAATTTATCATAATGCCTAGGGAGTTTGAGATCTGAAGCAAGTCATCCCTACCTCACGGTAATTGATGCCTTGTTGGAGCAGTGAGGAGCCAATCATCTACGTATGTAAACACCTGGAATCCACTTAGCCTCAGGTGAGCTGCTACTACTGCCATGCATTTGGTTAACACCTGGGGGGTGAGCCCAAAGGGCAGTGTTCTGAATTGGTAGGGACTGGCTCCCAGCCAAAAGTGCAAGTGTCTCCTGGAGCCTCTGTCTATTTGGATATGATAGTACGCATCCTGGAGATCTACTAAGCACATCCAATCATCCTTGAGCAGAAGAGGTAGGACAGACTGGACCATAACCATCTGGAACTTGAACTTCTTGACATACTGATTCAGACTGCTTAAATTCAGAATTGATCTGAGCTTCCTTGTTTTCTTTAGCACCAAAAAGAAGTGGGAATAAGTTCCATATCCTATTTGCTCAGTTGGGACCTTTTGGATGACTCTTTTTTGCAGCAGCTTTTGAACTTCTTGAGCTGCGTACTCCAGCTGACTGGGTGGAACATCGAGGAGATTCCTCCTGGTTTCTGCTGGAAGGGAAAAGGGAATGTAGTAACCACTGTATATTATGCCTAGCACCCAAGTGTTGTTTGATCTTGTGACTCATGTAAGTTTTTTTGACATGGCTTTCCCCTGCAAAGAGTTTAGCAGCATACACACACACACACACACACACACACACACACACACACACACATGAGGAACAAAGGAACTTACTTCCTGTCTGCAAACCACAGAAAAAGTCTAAATAAAAGTTTGTTTTTTTTTTGAAAATTAACTAAAATAGGTGCCAATAGGCACAAGAGTTCAATAGGCTGGCTGACAGAAAGGAGAACAGAAGGAAACACAGACCCTAATGCCAGTGATAGCTCAAAAAAAATTAGAGGGAGTATAGAAGACTGATAGAGTAAAGGTAAATTTAGACAAAAAAATGTTAACTTAGCTCAAAAGTAGATTAATCTACTGAAACTCATACAAGACTGAAAAATATGAGTCTGGACACAATGGCAGCATATGAGATCTGAGGGGTTGTGGATGGTATAGTGCATTATGGAAAGAGGCAGGAGCTTGAGATTCAGATCCAAGTCTTGGAAGTGCAGCCAAGTCATTTCCAGGGGTCAGATCTGTGACCCATAAGTGAGGAAGAATGAAAAGGACCATATCAGATATACTACTCTGGATCTCCCTGGAAGAAAGGCTACTAGTCTAGTGGGACTAACCTGGTCAACAGAGGATAGATAAATAAATACATGATTTTAGAGCATGAGGATATTTGGGGCTTGAAAATGGAAAATGCAGAGGTAAAGGTAGATATATATGTATATATGTATATATGCCTCTGTTGATTTTCTTTTATAATATCCCTCATCCTTCCTTTCATTTTCCTCTATATTATTCCCATAAAACTTGCATAATCTGTGCTATTTAATATAATGGGTCTCCACTGTTTTCCTTTTACATTTTTAATTACTTTTATTGTACTAATATTCTCTTTACTATTTTACCCAAATATACAGATACTTCCTCCCTTTTCCCTTACAAATAATCTCTGCCTAAACAGGGATTGTCTTATTTTTGTCTCAATTTCTTTTACATACTTCTTTTTCTATATGTCATCATACTCTTTTGTGTCATTCTCTAAATTCTCTAATAAATGTCTATACTTTTTTATACTTAACTTTCTCTTTCTTTCTTACATCATTCTACCACTGGAAAAAAATATACTTTTTATATGTCTTGTTAAATTCAGTCCACCAATCAGACCAATATTTATAGAAGTTCTTCAGGGTTATATGATCCATCCAAAACTACAATACTTCTCACTCTTCAATTTCAGACCATAATGTTTCATTAATTCTTTTTATTCCATTTCTATTTTAATATACCCACTTCTTCCATCACCTCCATCCAGATTGCTCATTGATCTGAAAAACCCATCACAACTGTATCACGATCTGCTACTCCAAAACCTTCTAATAATACAAAGTAATCAGTTTCAGATCCAGGTGTCCCCTTCTTTAAGTCCATTGATTTGTGCTCCATACAGCTCATTTTCATTTTATCAATTCCTGTATTTGCTTACATCTTTTCCTTTATTTTAAGTCTTCACCTTAAATTATAATTAATGTACCCTGCAATTATAATTTTCACGTTAACAACCACATAATCCAATAGTTGATGAAACAGATTCCCTATTTCCTTATTAGTTACATATGCGTACAATATGTAACTAATAATATGGCATATGTTAGTTACATATGCATACAATACTATAATTCTATAAACACAACAGTTAACCTTCTCATCCTTGCCAAAAGTTATATCTAGTATCTTCACTGTTTTGTTTTACACAACGCAGCCACTCCAGAATAACATTCACTTCCAAAGTTCCATATTATATTTCCACCACACAATTTTTTTGTTTTCAGTCTTTCTTCATTTGTCTGGAATATAAAATCCACATCACATTTAGTGCACCATTACAGTGTTAACAATATGTTCACATTTAATGAACGTACTCTATTAATTGCTGCTTTACTTTCTTTTTAGGTTTAGGGGAAATATTTTTTTAAATTTTTGTTTCCTTATTTTTACTCTTTCTCCGTTTAATATTTGTTCCTGTGTTTATGTATAAATAATCCTTGATTTTCAGCATCAGATTTTCTACTGGCTAGAACTTATAAAAATCTTAGTATTAATCCATTCTCCTGACCTCTCTTCCTATATGCAAATTGTCTCCTCCTTCCCCCCCTTAATGTTTTTTCTTCTTCTACAGTTTCTTTTTCAATTAGTTCACCCTCTCTCCTAGCCTTTTGTTGTCCTTCTTCATGTATGTTTTCTTCCCCTTCCCCTTCTTTTTCACGATTTACTGTTTACTCTTCATAGTACATTGAAAAGTATCCATCTCTACATAATAAACATGATACAGCCCAGCCAGCATATCTTAATTTCCTGCTATGACCAAACCCAAAATTAACACCTGGCAAGTGTTCCACTATGTTTTTTTTCATACTTCAAAACAGTTTCGAACCTCCACCCTCTACTCCATAAATTTCTCTCATCTCTAACTTTCATAATGTTAACAATGGTTTCACACAAACCCTGAGTGCATTTTTACCATCTTTTTCTTCCAGTTCACCAGTTCTAAACTACAAAGTAACTTTTTAACATTTAAGTCACTACGAGAAAGCAAACAATTGTTTCATGAATACATGTCCCTCTTTTTCTTATGCAGTTCTAGAAACTTCATCATCAGTTCCTCAGTTTTAAGTATTAAGTCACAAAAAAATCACTATACCTATATGTAAAAAAGACCACATTTCTTGTGCTTTAAATCCCAGAAACGTTACCAAATTGTTCCTACATAATATCTGCCTATTACAGTCTCATTTTTTCTCTTATTGTCACAGTTAGCTTTCTCTTCTTTTTAAAAACAGTTTTAGTTTGCTGCTGTTCTCCTTCTTTTGTCCGCTGTCATAGCTGCATAATTTTTTTAACTACTGCATTCTCTGCTGCCCCAAATCCAGACCTCTCCTCCTCAGTTTGTTGCTGCTTTCCTCTTTTACTTTGTCGCTGCTGCATACGGTTTACCCACTGCATTCTCTGCTGCCACATCATGTGGTTCATTCTCCACATTACCATCTTTAGCACTTCTGAAAAGGTTATCTGTCATCTCACCCCAAGAAATAATAGAACTGTCACCTCAATCACCTTGCTTGATTACTTTCAACAGAATATCATCTGCAAGTCCTCCTGATGCCAGATCTGTTATCCACACCACCCAAATGGACTTCTTTACTTCATTCTCCATCGAGACAGCTAAATTCTGATCATTTGTATCAAATACCACATATAAACCTTTATGTGCATTCTGATACTCTATGCTGAACAAATTTGTCTCCATATTTTCCAACTCCAAACTCTTTACAGCTTTTATCTCTACCTCATCCATGCTGCTGTTTTACTTACGACTCTCCCTTGTTGATATAGTAGCCCCCCAGTGCCATCCAGCAACTCTTAAGAGTAGGAGAATTCCCCTATTCCCTAGCAAAATTTCCTCCCTCAGGTAGAAGGAAATACTACCTCTGGTCTCCCTTGAAAAGGGGCCACTAGCCTAATGAGACTAAACAGGTGAATGAAGGATAAATAAATAAAATAAATAAAAACACTGAGCCCTGCATGGTAAGTTGGATGGCAAACAGCCTCAAGACTAGAATGCATATTGTCAAGAGTTGTTGACATCTCAGTGAGAAGGAAGATAACTAGTGGTGCCCCCAAGGGATCTATGTTGGGTTCCCTCCTGTTTGGTATTTATTTCAGAACAGATAACACTGATCTTTGGTTAACAAATTTGTTAATTATTGCAGCCACAGTGTAGCTGTCAAGTCAGTCCAAGATATTTATATACTTTAAAATGAATAAACACAAGTCATCGACTGCTGCACAAAAAAAGGGCTCAAACTAAACATCAAGAAATACAGTATCATCCCTTTCATGAAATAAATTGCCTCAACCTGCTGCGTCAATAACACCTTCGTATCTAGTGAGTCAGTGACTGGTTCATAGGTTCATAGCTAATTACTAGGCTAGCTGCCATAATGGGCCATTCTAAGCCTAGCCACTTTCCTTCCCAACCATGAGAATCAAACACTGTGCCTTGTGTCTGAGTCAAACACCTTATCCCTTATAGCTCCCTTTTCTTTGACGGCCATATACACGGCAGACTGGGACAAGAATTAGACTCTGACAGCTGAGTGGGTGGGACCAACGAGAAAGGGGCAGGTTTAACTTCACAGGGCGGAGCTATGGTACAGTTGGATGAACACTGATCATGCTTACCATTTTACATAAAATAACTGCTAAATCACTATTGCACATGCTGAATAGTCTACCAAATAACCGGCTAAATTGCATTTCAGAGCTACTGAGAAATTTAGGTTGTGCTATAACAGCACAAAACCTTGACATCTCTAAAGAGTACACATGATATTGTAAACATACATTGTACTGTATCAGGAATTCTGCATTTTGTACAATGCCAAGTGAAAAGTAAGGAGGTTTGTAAATCCCACTGTACGTATTTTAATTTATTATTCACAATTCAAGGTCACTCCAATGCCTAATGCGCCAGTAGTTCTGAGAGACACTGACACAGGCTTGTATGACAGTTGACCTTACCAAAATACACATTAATTTTGCAAAGCCAGAAGTACCACAGTAAACAGCAGGGCCGGTCAACTCATTTAATTTATAAGCAGTTCCCCTCCCCATTACTGAACAAAAGAACCTGTTTTAGCCCTGCCAGGATTAAATTAATAGACTTGCCTTAATTTCATTTAGTTGATAGAAACATTAATCACAACTTATGTCTGCTAGCTCACCTTACACAAATGTAGATTTAATTTTATTTATTTTAATTTTGTTTACCCAGGTTTGTCCAACTGTCTTTAGTCAAAAAAAATATTTTCAGCATATGTCCAGGGAGCATACCTCCCAACCTCTTATCACTAAAAATCTGGGTAAAGCCTAATATAATGGGGGACAAAGGCCCAAAAATTGATACAGATTTTAAAGATTGCTGTTATAAACTTAGAACATTGCTATAAATACAGGATTCGTGTTAACATGTATTTTCTAAAAGATATGAAGTCTGAAACTCAAATGTATATCACTATTTGGTGACTTCAGTCCTCAGCAATTTGCCAGAAAAACACAAATTGTATGAAGAACAGACTAAAAATATGAGGCAAAAATATGGACATTTTGCAAAAATCTACACAGCTGAGAGGTATGCTGGGGAGAAAAGCTTTAACATATTCTAAACATTTTTAAACAGACATTCAGTATACACATGAACAGATATAAAATAACATACATTAAGAATGACTCATACATCTAATTATTAGACTGCATTCATCTGAAAATACAGATAACTATTACAGTCTTGCAACACTGGAATTACAACAACAGTAAACAGCAGGATCAGTTGCTTCATTCACACATAGCCATAATCCCTATATCCCAATCCACACACAGTGTCTAATTGACCTTGCAAGATTAAAAGACAAAAAGGGATAAGAGACAACATGGTTATTAATATATGTATTTTTTCACATAAACAATAGACAGAGTTCAGAGCTTTTGGTTGATCTTACTTTACTCAAATGCATGTTACTCTTGCAAAGCAAGTCAGAAGTATAACAGTAAGACAGGTCATTTCATTCACACATACTAAGCATAGCCCCCTGCCCAACTGCTTACCTACAATATCTGCTTTGACCCTACAAGGTTTAAAATAATGAAAAGTGAAGACAATGATTACATTACTGTATTTATTTCACATCACATAGTCACGAGCTTGAAGGTGATCATACTTCACGTCACTCATATAGACTTTAGTCATACAAGGCTAGAGTTTCAACAACAAAACATTCATACACCAGCTTCATCTAGCTTCATTGATGCTGCAAAAAGATTTAAGTTAAAAAAAAAATTTCATCCTCAAGTAGCTTCCAAAACACACTGAATACTTAGTATCCGTTTGACCTCTGCCAGGATATTTTATTAGAAAAAAAGACATCCACAGTCAAGTAACCTCCAAAGTACACTGCCTCCTTAGTATTTGGTTAACCCTGCCAGGATATTATATTTAAAAAAATCATCCACAACCCCTGAAACACATTGCCTCCTAGTCCCTAGTATCTAGTTATCCCTGCCAGGACATTATATTAAAAAAAGAAAGTCATCAATAGCCCTCAAAATACATAGATCATAGGTTCATAGGTAGGTACTAGGCTATTGGCCCTGGGGCCTATACAAGCCCAGCCAAAAAGGTACCCTGGCTTTTGCCACCCAAGAAAATTATTTTCCTGTGCCACTGTCGAGCAGAGCCACATAGGTGATCCCCGGGGTGAATTTCCTATTTCCCATCCAATCATCAAGATTTTTCTTGAAGAGTGCTAATGAGGAGCTTTGTTTGATATAGATAGGTAGTTTGTTCCAGAGTATGGGAAGTCTCTGGGACAGGAATCTATCCCTCCAGCATGTTCTGTTTATTGTGGTGATGAGGTTTAGGTCTCTAGAGCATGTAGCTCGGAGCGATTGGTATTTCTTTAAGTGGAGCATGTCCAACAGCTCTGGGTATGACATAGCTTTGTATGTTAGGCAGAGATCATCTCTGAGTAGGTGATATGCGATGGAGTAAAGCTGGAGTTTTTTGAGACGGTCTGCGTAGGGCATCTGTTTGAGGCCGGTAATCCTCTTTGTGAGGTATTTCTGTGGCCTTTCCAGTTGTTGTAGATGTCTTGTGAGGTACACACCAAAAGGGGCATTGTACTCTATAATGGGTCTAATGAGTGATGAGTAGATGGGAACAATGACCTCTTTTTTTTCTGGATGAGAAACCTTTTGTGATGAGGTGTGCCACATAGAAGGATTTCCTGACTACTGTGGTGATGTGATTATCAAAGGAGAGACTACTGTCCACCTGTGTCCAAAGGTCTCTTATCACACTTTCGGTGTTAAGTATACTACCATCTATGTTGTAGTTCATGGGTACAGAGTTTTTACCAAAGGAGATGACAATGCACTTTTTGTTATTGAGCTTAAGGCCATGGCTTTGACACCAGGCATCTGTCTCAGTGAGGCCCTTTTGTAGTATGTCCACATTGTTAGGAGTTTCGATTATGGCTCCTAGTTTGCAGTCATCTGTGAACTTCATTAGCCAAAGACCTTCTGTGTTAGCCTGTACTTCAGAGAAGTAGATACCAAACAGGAGAGGATCCAGGACTGAACCCTGTGGTACTCCACTTGTCACTGGTCTGAAGTCGGATTTGGAGTCTGCTACTTTCGCAGTGTGGGTTCTGTCAGTGAGCCAGTTGGCAACCCATCTTGGGACATAGGGATTTAGACCTAGTTTAGTGAGTTTATCTATAATTCCAGAGTGGGGGATGGTGCTGAAAGCCTGGGCAAGATCTAGATAGGCTGTGTGAACCACCTTACCCTTGTCTACAGCTTTGGTGGCTGCTGCAAAGAAGTCTATCAGGTTTAGGAGACATGATCTGCTTTTACAAACCCATACTGGGTGGGGTCCAGAGTTTGGAGATTACCAATGTCTTTGTTTATAAGTTCCATGATGATACGTTCCATGGCCTTGCACACCAGGCTCATCAGGCTAATAGGTTCATAGGCTATCTGTTGGAGAAACTATGCCCATTATTTTGCTGTGCCTCTGTTGAGCAGTGACACTGAGGTAACCCCTGGGGTGTATCTGCGATCTCCCATCCATTGGTCAAGATTCCTCTTGAACAAGGCCAGCGGTGATGAATCTTTTGAGATGAAGCATGTTCATCAAATCTGGGTTTGACATGGCCTTGTATGTCAGGCATAGGTCACCTGTGAGCAAAGGTAAGCAACTGAATATAACTGGAGTTCTTTCAGTCGGGCAGCATAAGACAGATTTTGAGACCCTTTATCCTTTTGGTGAGGAACTTTTGTGGCCTCTCCTGCTGCTGCAAGTGTCGGGTCAGATACATGGCAGATGGGGGCATCATCATATCATTGTCTGATGAGTGATGAGTATAGGAGACTATGACTTCCCTTGATCTAGATGTGAATACTGTCAACCTGGGTTCCCAGGTCCCTAATAACTTCTTCTGTGTTCAGGGATGGCCACCTATATGGTAGCTAGGGTAACCTTATTTTTGCCATGGCTCTGGCACCAGTTATCCGTTTCTGTGAGACCCTTCTGAAGGATATCTGTGTCGGATGTGTTTTTCAACACGGCGTAGCCCAGTTTTGTCATCTGCAAACTTTGTCAGCCATAACCCTCCTGTGTTTGCTTGTACTTCAGAAAAGTAGATGCCAAACAAGAGTGGGCCCAGGACTGAGCCCTGTGGGACACCACTTGTGACAGGCTTTGAGTCTGACATGGCGCCAGCAACTCTGACCCTGTGGGTTCTGTCACTCAGCCAGTTTGCAACCCATCTTGTAATGTATGAGTTTACATTTAAGTTGATGAGTTTTTCAATGATAGGTCTAGGTAGGCTGTATGGACTGCCTTTCCTCATCAATGGCCTTGGTGACTGTTTAAAGTCAACCAAGTTTAGAAGGCATGATCTGCCTTTGACAAAGCCAAACTGGGTTGGATCCAAAGTCTGCAAGTTCCCTATGTCTTTATTTATGAGATCCATTATGATCCTCTCCATGGCTTTGCAGATAAGGCTTGTCAAGCTAATGGGACAGTAATTTGGTGGAGGCACCGCCTTTGTGGAGTGGGACCACAGGAGGTGAGACTAAGATTAAACAGCTGTCCTAACTGTGGGTTTAAGAGTTCATGGAGCACACAGCCGGGGACACCATCAGGTCCCATGGATGCTGTGTTCTTTGGGGCTACAATCATTTGGTATAGATATCTCTCCTTTAGGGGAGTTTGCACTGAACCTGTCAGCCAGTATGTTGGCAATGTCTGTAGGATCAGTAATCTTCACATCATTTTGAATGAGCATATCTGGGAGTTTCCTCCTAGGTTTCTGACATAGCTAAAGAATGCCTTATGGTTGTCTTTAGAGTCCTTAGCTATTTTTTCTCAAAATTAGCTTTGGATGATTTTATGAGAGCTCTTAGCTTTTACTTATAGTGATCTTTTGCTCTATCTTGTAGTAGCTTTCTCCTTTTCTTGTAGAGTTTGTTTATGGCTGGGGTCCACCAGACTGGTACAAAGAGTCTTTGTTTTGCTTGGGATTGCCTGATCCATGCAGCCCTGTAGGTGCTGGTAGAAGGCATTTGTAAGTGATTCAGCGGTTTGAGTAATGTTAACAAGGAGACCACACTAGTCTTTAGAAGTGTGAGTTCTTTACTGTGGTCGGGGTGGGATGAGGACCTCCAGCGAGATTAGTTTGTGATCAGATCTCACCAGTGATGAACATTGTGCTCCCATGTTCATGATGATGAGATCAAGTATGTTTTCTCCTCTTGTGGGGATGGTGACTAGTTGTTCCATGGCATTTGAGTTTATGAATTCCAGGAACTTTTGGGCTAGAGTGTTTGGGCTTGAGTAGTGTTCCCAGTCTATATTAGGGTAGTTGAAGTCACCTAGTATGATGGTGTTTGGAGATACATTTATCCCTCCAGTGTTTTCAGGAAGGCCATATGAGGTTCCTGAGGTGGCCTGTAACATGCTACAAATTGCAGAGCAGTCTTGCCTATGGTTAATTGCACCTGGATGGTTTAATCTTGAGGTGTGGGTGTCCTTGATGAATATGGATACTCCTCCTTTCTTGGTATTGTCCTGGTTTTGGGGCATGATATGAGGTAAAACCTGATAGTGCTGGGGTGCTCTCAGGAGCCTTGAACCAGGTTTCTGTCACAGCACAGGCATCGATGTTCTCCATACTGAGAAGGGCCTTTTTGTTCTAGGGTGGTAGGTTTAGAAAAAGGCACTATGGGAGCATGTCATCCCAGGCAGACAGACATTGGATCCCCTTTGAATGACACCAGAGTTTAAGCCAATTGTTAAAGCTGATCATCTTATCTCTGTATTGTGGCGCGGTAGTTCCTGGGGTCCGTGGTGGCTTCCCCCTTGTGGAGTGGGATAACTGTCACCATGCGCCATTCAGCAGGCACAAAGCCTGAGGTGAGGCTATGATTAAACATGGTACTTAGGTGGGGTTCCAGTTCGTTCTGTAGTTCATGTAGAATGCAGCCTGGGATGTTGTATGGTCCCATGGATGCTATGTTCTTGGCTTTGGAGAGTGTGTTTTTTTACCTGTGCAGCCATGATTACAGGAACTTTGCATTCTTCCGGTATAGAGATGGGCTCTTTAGGGGGTGAGAGGGGTATAAAGTTAGCACTGAACCTATCTGCCAGGATGTTGGCAATATCAGTTGGATCTGTGTATTTAGTGCCATTGTGCTGTAACTCAGAGCAGATCTGGGTGTTGCCATTGTGATTCTTGACATTGCTATAGAATGCTTTGTGGTTGTCTTTAGAATCAGTGGTGATTTTGTTTTCGTAACTAGCTTTGGAGGATTTTCTTACTGAGGCTGACCAGGGAGCTCCTCCACTCATGGGATTTTACTCTCTTTTGCAACAGTTTCTTCCTTCTGTTGCACAGTTTGTTTATGGCAGGGGACCACCAGATTGGCTTCCTTTTTTTGCAGGATAGCATCTTGGTTCTGTTTGGGATAGCACGATCCATGCACTCATGTAAGTGCTTATAAAGTGCAATTGTGTAGGATTCAGTAGTCATAACTGTATTGTCCAACTGCATGGGTGTCATGAAGTTCACCACTTCTGTCTTCCTCTACATAGATCACCTACTAGTATCTGGTTGACCATGCCAGGATATTGTCAGAAAGACATCACAAACAGCTCCCAAAACTCACAGCTCACTGCAGATTCAGCCTTCTGCTATCTGGTTGATCCTGCCAGCCTACAGACCCAGAATGTCAGAAACAAAAATTTATGTAGGAGACTCCATCACTGCACCAAGATTTAACAAATATCTGGTCGACCCTACCAAGAAATAATTAAATACAGAAATTATCTGGTCGACCCCGACAGGAAAAATATAAATAAATACCAGAAAGTATCTGGTTGATCCTGCTGGGAAAAAAATGTAAAAAGTATCTGGTTGACTCTGCCAGGAAAAAAAAAAACTAAGAACTTACCTTAAAGTTTAAACACTAATCTCTGAAAGGATCATTGTTTTTCTCTCTGTTCGCGCATCGTTTGTCTCTCGTCTCTCCACTATCCTGCTCGCTCCCTTGCAACTAAAGTGTGGGAAGAGAGCATAAGAGTAACAGGACTAATCAGCAGCCACGTCACGTACTCAGATTACATGACAGGCTGCTGACTTCACAGTCCCATCATCTTCCTATTTCTTGCAGTTAAAACTGCAGTGACTTCTAGGCATCTTCATTGATGCCTGCAGTCTTCCTAATCTGGACTGTTTTTCTTTCTTTTTTCTTTTTAAGTGGCACTCAAGCATGCATGCACACTGCTCCAAATTCCACGTAGAATCACATTCGACATTACACATTAGCTTGCAGTTCGAACTGCTACTAGTGTGTAAAGTTTAATAATTAAACTTTTTTTTTTTTTTTTTTTTTTTTGGAGAAAGTTGGGTGGGCTGCAGCCCAGCAGTCCAATACCACAAGCCACCCCTGACTGAGACTGTGCTTATTATAAATTTTGCATAGAATTAAATGCTCTGGTTAGATAGGTGTAGGGAAAAAAACAACACTCAATCACTTTGTTACTTCCTTTCAAATACACTAATAAACTAATAAAAATAAATACTTATAAGTATATGATCATCTAGATACATAGTTGCATATACAACCCACATTACGCACTGGCCTTGTCAGCTATAAACATTTCACATTTGAATATAGCTAATAATATTTTGGATGCATTTTGACCAGATCTAGATCAAGGACAAATGGGGTCCTAGGCAGAGTAATAGATCGGGCCCCCACCATAGCAGCCCCTCTTGTGACAACCCCCATCTCCACCCATACATCCACCCCCCACCCCAACCAAAGCAGCCCCCTTCAGACCCATTCCAGTGTTCCATTACTTGGCTATTTCTCCCCATTTACCATAAACACTGTTCAAACTAGACAGTGTGCATGCTACTTTCTTATTTACTTCTACAGTGATTACAGATATTGAAATAAAATAGCACAAACACTGACAGTCATTTGTTAAATAAGCAATACAGTGTCACAATGAAAATAGACTTAGCATGAGCAGTAAACTTCTCTGCCCTTGAAACTCACATTTGTTGAAACGGCATTAAAACCTGCATTCAAAGAAAATGCATCTTTCCAGTGGAAGATTAAGTTTAACTTTGGGCTGTTTTCAAACCATAAGCTCCTTGCACACATTTTTAGGGCCGGGCATACATGTATGTGTTCTTTGATTCACCTTTCTGATTGTATTAAATTATATTCCTTGTATAATACAGCACCACTTGTTAGAATGTGTTTTAAATTTGTAGTTTTAAATATTCTTTCACTAAGCAATGAAACAAAATGTATGAAACAATAACGACAAAACTACCCATTTCAGAAAATTTCAACCATAAAAGGCCACTCAAACATCTGTCATTACAGTCCACCAATATCAATCAATAAGCACAATCTCTGCAGAAGTAAAGATCATCTGTACAATTCCACATTGAAGAGAACTGTAACTAATGAAAAGGTTGCTACTGGCAAACAACTTTACATTTCAGTGTTTCATCTACAAATTCAGTGCCTGCTGCCCTTGAAGAATTAAATTTCCTATGTTACATAAAAAAAATGGTAAGCTGGTAATATTGCAATAGGAGTGACTGACAAACTGACAAGTTCATAGATACTAGGTATCTCATACAAAGGAGGGCACACTCAGGAGTGCAGAACTCCTACCCCCCCTTAAAAAGCACCAAATGATCAGCAATTGAAGGGCATTGTAATATCAGCACTCCATCTGCATGGTGTGGGAGTAGAATCCAGAATCTTCTACACCAAAGGCAACTAGGCTACTAACACTGCTTTCAAATTTTACAGTGAAAGCAGTGACTGCCATTTGCTAAACAAAACAGTTAACTGCACATTGAAAACAGACTTAGCATGAGCAACAGTAAACTTCTCTTCCCCTGACACTCTCAATTTCATGAAAATGCACTGATACTCATAGTCCCTTGAAAATGCACTGAAACTCACACTCACAATTCTGTCAGCAGTCTGGTAGTTGGTGTAGAGGATTTAGGCTCATGTCTCCTGTAACCAAGTTATAGGGGCAACCCTGATCAAGTTAACTGACTAACCTGCTTCCCTCCTGACTAGGGCATTACATACCCTACCACCATACCTCTCAACTTCTTAGCACAATACATCTGGACAAAGCTTAAAATAATGGAGGGACAAAGACCCAACAATAGGGACAGATTTTAAATATTACTCTTGCAGACTTACAAAGTTGCTAGAGTAACAGGATTTGTGTTAGCATGCATTTTCTGAAAGATATTCAGTCTGAAACTCATATATATGTCATTATTTAGTGACTTCAATCTTCTGTGAATTGACAGTAAAACACAAATTTTATGAGGAATAGGCCAAAAATATGAGGCAAAACTCTGGACATCTGAGAGGTATGCATACCTCAAAACCAGTAAGTGCAAGAAATCTGGACAAAGGCTAAAATAATGGCGATACAATGGCCCAAAATGGGGATAGATTTTAAATATTGCTCTTTTTAACTTAGTTGCTAGAATAACAGGATTTGTATTAACATGCATTATTGAAAGGATATGAATTCAAACTCATGTATATGTCATTATTTAGTGACTTCAATCCTCAATGAATTTCCAGAAAACATAAATTTTATGACAAACAGACCAAAACAATGAGGCTAAATCTGGACAGTTGAGAGGTATTTTAAAAAATATATACACCTACCTTCCCTCACACAGCAACACATACAGACACACACACACACACACACACACACACACACACACACACACACACACACACACACACACACACACACACACACGCACAGACTTGCTCATACAGAAATGGAACAGCTAGTTAAAATTACATACACATACATTTGTGCATATACACTTTCTCTCACATTCAGAAATGAACAGAACCACTAGTTTAAATTATACATACACACACACACACACACACACACACACACACACACACACACACACACACACACACACACACACAAACATCTACCTTCTCTCTTACCAGAATGGCAATTTTTAAATTCTGTGCGCAAGTGTGGAATGACAACATCTGTGGTGGCATGCATGCGTATGACACACACATGGTCCTTCTTAAAGGAGAAGACATTTGAAGAGCACTGGCCCACTGGCCCATTTTGGCACCTGCCCTTCTGGAGTTCTGGTGGATGCCCAGTCCACCCCTGGCCACATAGTAATAGTAATTAGGAAATCCTTCTTCATCCTGTAACTAATTACAAATTTATGTTACTAAAACCAAGGCAATCATTCTTCCCTTTATATTCTGCCCTGGTCAGACCCATTATAGAATAATAATGCACCCTTTAGCATGTATCTTACTACACAAACCAAAACACTTGACCTAACAAAAGCAATCTCTGGCATGAAAAATCATAGTTACCAAGAGAAACTCAAATCCTCTATTCAGTGTCATACAGGCTCCGGAGGGGAGATGTGTGTCTTGCTTTTCATGTCCTCAGGGATCCTGCTATCTTTAAATTCATTTTTCCTCAAAAGGGTATCTAACAATAGGACAAGAGATCTCAGCCTCCATCAGAAAATAAACAAAAACCAGATGGAGTGATATGTTCATCATCCAGCATGTTCATCTGCACTGGAATAGGCTCCATAGATCAAGCAATGTGATTCCCTGTCTTCCTTTAAACATAGCTTGGACAATGGGATGGGTATTCTTAAATTTACTGTGGGACTCACAGGCCTTGCTCTCTTTTGAAGGGTTGGTAGAGCCCAAAAATAGTCATTAACAAGGAACATATGGCCTCTGGTCAAACCTAAATGCATTAAAAGGATAACCCTATAACCAAGACTGGATAGACTGGAAAGACTTCCACTGTGGAGCATGTGATTCATATATATATATATATATATATATATATATATATATATATATATATATATGTGTGTGTGTATATACACATAGTCCATGGAATTATATAGCTTACTGTTCAATTCCAGCTAAGAGAAACATTCTATGAATGCACTAGAGTTATACAAAAAGCACTGCATGAAGTTACTATTCTCAATTTGAATTTTGGGACAAGAAATATTAAAACATTTTGGGTTGGTAGGGTTGGCATAATGGTTAGACTGTTTACCTCACAGACACAAGGTAAAGAATTTGATTCTCACCTTTGTGAAGAAATTGGCTAGGCTTAAAATGGCCCACAAGGGTAAACTAGCCTAGTATTTACCTATGAACCATATAGCATTTATAATGAATTTAGTAGTTTGGATTTGGAAAGTCCAAGTTCATTCTTTGTTGAAATGTCAAAGGGATCTTATTTGAGAAGAAACATGGCTTTGTATTATACAGATTAACACTGAGTATATCACCACATGTCAATATGCTACTTAAAACTTGACCTGGGAGGAGCTCTATATTCCACAGGTGTTAATGGCACACTGGTGTAACTGAGTAAAAGAGATATGAGACCAAGGCTAATTTTTTTACCTGTGAGATACATTTGATACACAAGTTATTTTTTGAAATTATTCCAGGTGATTAATGCATAGAAGGTTCGGTGAGAGAAGTGGAAATGTCCAGAAAGTGGTAACCCTATCAACTGCATATGTAAGGCATGTGAGCATACGAGATTAGAACCGTAACTTATCAGACCATGATCTGTGTGTGAGAATAAGGGTTAGGAAATGCAAGATGAAAGAGACCAGAAGTCATAGAGCATTTGAGTCAGAATTTACAATCAAGTTCTTTTTCTAAGAGATTAGGCAATAGAGTCAGCAAAGCCTACCAAATATATCTGTCAATGACATCTAAAAGTGTAAAGCATTCCACAGAATGTAAAGTGATATGATAGTCAATATTAAAACAGTATTTTCTATAGATAATACAAGAAAAATAATTACTACTACATTGCATTGTAACTGATCATTAATATGAAGCGTAAATTCTATATTTCAACAGAAGCAAATCTTAGCTAAAGTGTAAACCACAGAGGCATACTGGTCCTAAACTGGCTACTAAAATGAATCATACACAATCATATGGCAAAAAATAGTTATGATGGTATTGCACAGATGAACATTCAGGAAAAGTCTAAACAAAAGGATCCTGAATGAACCAGTCACTAAAAGATATATATATATATATATATATATATATATATATATATATATATATATATATATATATATATATATATATATAGAGAGAGAGAGAGGGGGGGGGTAGTATGTGTGTGTATGTGTGCTAAGGACATCAACATAACCACTCAAGCTTTCATCAGTCAGTCCTGATATCTCAATAGCTCCTTTCTTGACAACATCTCTTTCTCAAATATTACCATGTGTGTCTAACTTTGTGCGTGTTACAGTAACTGCTATTAGACTTAACAATTCCAAATGGTGGGGATTTCCAAGATGGCTGTTTACTGATCAGCAGCTTAATAAGAGCTCTCCCAGTGTGAAAATAGAAATTATGTAACAAAGTTAGTAAAATCTTTTAATTTGGGTAAAATTCAGTTATTGGCTAGTAATTACACTACTTGGATGACAACAAAGAAGAAAATTAGAGAAAGTAAGAGAAATTCAACCAGAAAAGGAGAAAAAAATCTGGCTAGGAAGAATCTTGCAGCTGTTAAGCAACAAGCAGCTCAAGTTCCAGTTTTGTTACAAGAGATGGCTTCCAGTAATTAAAAATAAATAAATCAAACACAGAAATGTTCAAAATAAGTGATACACTGAAGTAATATATAATGTAAATTAACAAAAGGGTAGAAAAAAAAGAGAAGAAGCCTTGACTAGCTATTCCGATGAACTGATTAAACAATTTGGCAGATTACTGAAAAAACTGCAAAGAATCAGAGGTTGAAATGAAGATGGTAAATTTAATAAACTGTTGTGATCTTGGACAGCTGCAGAAGTTATTGATTATGATATATGCAGAATTAAGATAATAATTTCTCCTGTTTTTACAGAGGTAGGTATCTAAATTAATGCTTTGGTTTAACCTATAGCTGATATTTATTTAAGAAAACTGGCCTGAAAAATAAGATAAAATAATAAAAGGCATGGAAAATGTTTATTTCTTATATTTACAAAGTCTTTAACTATTTCTTTCCCATTTGCAAATAATTTCAGTGGGAGACAAGAAGTCTGAACACGGTCTGCTGTGTGAAATTTACATCCATTTTATGTATTTGCAAAGTTACTAGCTGGCTTTTTTCATTACTGTTTTTACTTGGATATGAGAAGTCTGCCGTTGCAAGCAATTATTCACAAGAGGTCTGAGCTCTGTCTGATGAGAGAACTGTACAAACTACAGTGAGACAAGATGAAAATAGACTTTAAAAACAGAAAAAAAAAGATAGAAAAAGACAGAGAGGGAAAAAGTAAAAAGAATTATTTATACAGGTTGAGAGATGTTAACATGTTGCAGAATAAGGGGAATCTCAAAGAAAAAGGAGCAAATGCAGAGTGCTAATGGACAAATAAGGCAGTATCTGGATAACATGCATGAGTTTAGAAGGGCTGCTGTTAAGTAATTTTTTTCTGAACACAATTCCAGCTTTTAGCACAATGACTTAGGCAACAGAAAATAGAAAGGGTTATTGTCAAACTTAGAAAACCTACAACAAGAAAAATAACCAAAAACCCTGTAAATGTATTTGAGATATTTCAGACTTTCAGATATTTCAGATTTTTATGAAAATTTGGATAAAGCAGAGGAATGTGAAACCCAAGACAAAAAAGGAAATATTTATGCTAGACTTAATTAAGGCAGGAATGGAGGAAGATGTGTCTCAATAATTAAGAGCTAGGATTGGAAGAGATGAGATAAACACAGTTTTATATAATTAATAAATATGGAAGTCTCCAGGAACAGATGATATTCCTGTGTAGGTTTCGAAGTTGGGAAGGAAGAAAGTGTTAAGATCTGGAAGGTTTTGTATATACACATTTCAATTTTAAACCACAATTATAAAGTGTTTACATCTACACTAGATAAGAGAATGACAAAGATATTGCCAAAATTGATAGATATGGATCAGTGTTGTTTTGTGCAGGGAAGGAAAATATTTGAAAACATTTGACAACATCAATAGAAAGCAGAGTTGTGTAAGTAAATTTACTATAACAGTAGATGTTCAAATGTTGGTTCTGAAGAAGTCCTATGAATATGAAGGATGAAAGTGCTTAACCAAACTTTTATTTGGACTGAATAAACCTATTTTATTTTGCTACCTTCTGTGTTATTTTTTCTGACTATAGTCGCTACATGAGCTGTTTTTGGTTAGATAAACAGCCTGACTCAAACACAGTCTATAAAACACATTTTCCCAGCTTAAAAGTATTAATTTCTTGGGAAAAGTTCACTTTCGGTCATAAAATTAAAAGTGGAAAATTTTCCCTGAATAAAACTTATCTCCCTAACAATAGAAAATGTTACCTGATTGTCAATCCTCAAAAGCACTCTTCAGCAGCGGGAAAGTTCTGAAGGGTTTGACACCCAAACCACTCTTATTGTTCAGCTCAGCTTGAATTGGTAAATGGTTTGGTCATATGGAAGATGTCTTTGAGCTTTGGAAGCTGGCCAGCTCTTACATCCTTAGCAGGATATAACCCATAAACTAAGCCTACTGCAGCAGTGATCAATATGATGAGCATCAATGATTATCCAGAGGAAAGCAGAATATACAGAAATGCTACTATTGTTGGTGGATCTTGATACAGAGAAAGCATTCGATACAGTCAGCTGGGATTTTATAAGTAGGGCAATGGTAGGATTTATATTGTCTGATAGAACGACATGGTTAATTGGATGAAGGTTTGGAGGCAAGAATTAAGGTGAGAGAATTCCTCTCTAACAAGATGTATTTGAACAGAGGAATCACTGGCAAAGAAAATAAGGGATTCACAAATTCAAAAATATAAATGGTATAGTAATAAAGAAAAGTTAGCTTTATTTGCAGCCAGTACTACTTTGTACTTGATAAATTCAGAAAAGAACATTTCAATGTTGGGGAACATTTCGTGGCAGTTTCAAGTTTTTTTTTTTTCAGGACATAAAATTAATGAAGACAGAACAAAAGCTATAGCAATAAATTATGTACCCACACATGAATTGGTTCAGCAATACTTATATGAAATATTTAAGTGTATAGTTTAAAAATAATTCTGTTAGGGCTGTTAAGTATATGTGAAAACAGACTAAACAAATGATAATATAAAAACTGAAAAACTGGAAGCTCTTGATTGTGGATACTAAGATGTAAGCCGTGAAAATATTTTAGTCTCTTTAGTTTATATACAGATCAGGCATATTTTATCTTCCAGAGGAGAAGTGGTGGAAGTAATTAATTAAGAGTTGAAGGAATTTATCTGGCAAGGGAGAGGACAAGAGTTAAGTGGGATAAGTTGATTCTCACCTTAGCACAAGGCTGTTTAGGATTAGCTGGTTAGAATGAATACTTTAAAGCTACACATTTAAGGCTCATATACATAACTAAACCACAAGATTATAAGTCAAAATGAAAGGGATGTTGATAAAACTGGGAGAACTTCAAGAAATAAGGACAGAGTATGCTTTTGGATAAAGGTCATTAAAGAGAATAAAAACTATACAGAATGTTGTATTTTTAAGGTAGCCAAAAGTATTCCAAGAACTAAGCAAATACTGGAATAGAGAAAGGAATTTTTACCAATAGGAATGACTGTAAGCAGGGGTATAGAAAATATGCAAAAGGGAGCTGAAATTTAATAGAGAAAATTAGTAAATGTTGTTGTTGTTGTTGTTTTATTTCGGCTTTTCCCGGTTAGGGGTCACCATAGCGGAACTCCCATCCGCCAATGATTGGCAGTAGATTTTTATGGTGCCGAGGTGCCAGCTCGATGCCCAACCTTCAACGAAGGCACGCCCATTCATGCATGTCTTTCAAATGCTACTCGACCGCAGAGAGGACATGCAGACTCCACACAGAAGGTGCTCCATCCGAGAATCGAATGGGAGAACCTCTTGCTGTGAGGCGACAACATTACCGCTGCACCACTGCAGCTAAGAGAAAATTAGTAAATGAACCAAGGAATCGGGAGCAAATAACTGGAAAGGGGAAAGGTAATAGAATGGGGTGAGGCCAAGCAGAACTTTGGACTGCAAGTTAGAGACTACCTTCCCTACCAGGGACTGATAACAGACTACAGACAAAAAGAAAGGGATAGGGGGTCCTAAGTGAAAGAACAGCTCTGGTAAGCATTTTAGTTGGGGCTAGAACAAAAAATGCTGATAAAAAAGGAAGAATTTACAGGGCATGTAAAATAATGCACGATAACTATAAGAGTCAATCAGAAGTTGTTAGAAAAGGTTAGGCAGAGAAAATGGAGAGGCAATTTACAAAGGAACAATGGGAGGCATCTGTATAACTCTGAAGTATGCAACAAAACCCAGAAGGTTAAGGAGTTTGCTTGGAAGTGTCTGCATAGATATTGTTATACTCCATGCAGACTACATAGAAATTTTCCTCAGGAAAAGAGCAAATACTGGAGATGTGATAGGAGGTAGGGAGGTAATTGAGAATATGTTTTGGGGAATGCAATGTATTGTCAGATCTTAAAAATTCCCTAAAAAGAACTTTTTCGGAAATGTTGGGCAGCGAATATTTGTAACTAATGAAATTATACTTTTGAAGTGGAACATAGGGTCTGAATTGCCTAGACATAGTAAGGCCTTCAATGCTATTGTTGCCAAAAATAAATTACTAAAAAATGGTAATCAAAATCTAAAGCAACTATAATCAAAATAGTGAATATTATAAAGGATATAAATGAACTAGTGGTGGAATGTTTACAAAAAGAAGAAGCAAATTACATAGAACTAATTTGAATTTTTGGGAAGAGTGCAGGCAGAATTAAGTTGAGGAGGAATGAGGTTTAAGGGAAGCCAGGAACTGAGCAATTTATATAATGCTGGTATGAATGATAGTTAGCTTGAAAAGTATTACTATGGTTTGTTTTCTCTTCTATTAACGTAAGTGTACCTCTCGCATACCTCTCACCTGTACAGATTTTTGCAGAGTGTCCAGATTTTTACCTCATATTTTTGGCCTGTTACTCATAAAATTGTGGTTTTCTGGCAAATCATTCCCAAATCTTTAAGAACTGAAGTCAGAAAATAATGACAGACATTTGACTTTCAGAATTCATACTCTTCAGAAAATTCATGCTAATGCAAATCCTGTTATTCTATCAACTTTCTAAGTTTGCATGAGCAATATTTAAAATTTGTCCATATTTTTGGAACTGACTCCCTCCATCATTTATGGTTTTGTCCAAATTTCTTGCTCTAAGAGGATGAGAGCTATGTGCCTATGCCACTGTCTAAAACATGATTTAATAAATAAAGATATTTAAAAAACGATCTTTAGTGATATGCAGTAATTAGTTACTGCTCCTACTTGATGCATCAAAACAGTTGCTTTGCACACCTGGCTTACACAATGAGCAGCAGGCATTATGCTGTTTTCACATGCCCCTTATTATCTATGAGATAATAACCAGTTTGACAGCCAATGGTATACGTGTCTAAATGCATGAGATCTAGGGAATGATCCAGTAGTAGCTTATAGTACCTGCAGTTACATAACAAGGTAGGATAGGATGATATGCATTTGCCTCCTGAATGAACACTGTGTCCTCAACAGAAATGTCATGCCCACTGTATCGCAGTGAGCATACATCCATTCAGATATTTTACAGAAAATTAGAATATATTCTGGCCTGAGACAAGTTCCCATTTACAGCATATCACCTGTGAAGCACAAAATTAGTCATCATGGTATGAGTGTAGGAGTTAGGTCACCATTCAAGGTAAACGGGAACTAATGATTTCCCTATAAAACATGTCAAACAAGCTCTCAGCTCATGCCATTACTTAGCTGTAGCCAGCAACATAACATAACTCTGCAAGCATGTTATGGGACTTTTCAAATAGAATGGCAGCTTCCCATGTCTAGGGCTACAGTATTCTAAGGAAGCTCCTCAGTCGGGAATTTGCCACTTGAAAGTATGAAAAAAAGCTCAATAGACTAGACTTCCTAAAAACGAACTGTGTGATCCACCACAAAACACATAGACTAGAAACTGCAGGAAATCACTTTTAAAGGAGGAATGTGCACAGCACAGAAGTATGGCTCCTGTCATGTGACCACACATGTAAGTAGGCCTTGGCTGAAAGTTTTTCATAGTGAAGGACTTTGTTTCTTTTAATGTACAGCTACTTTCTTGTTGAAAGCTTGTCTCCTGAAGATAATTTGCACATAAAGTGCTTTAGCTTTTAATGGAGTTTTCAGTAATCAGTATTATTTTAAGAAATCAGTGCTGATTATAATTAAGTTTTGTTTTGCTGGCACACATTATACATTAAAGGATGTATCACAGTAATATGATTGCACTTGTAATGTTTACAGCTACACATCTAAGCAAATTAAATGATCACACTGCAAATCCTTCTCACTCGGAGATACTTGTGCAGTGGTTCACAAGAATACTTTGGACAAAATTGTTACATTCTATAGCACATATGTTGCTAGTTGACTATATTCAGCTTAACTATTTAAGCATAGCTAATACATCACCCTGAGGACATGGACTATAAAAAGTTTTATTGGTTAAGGCTTAACGGCAATGTAGGCAATACAAACTTGCAGGGGAGGTATAACTTGTCCCTTCAAGCAATAAACATAAGACACAGAGATAGCCCTGGACAGATTATCAGTAACAGTTCACTTAGCATGTTTTTCATTTGTAGAGTTAAAGAACAGGCAAACTTAACAAAAAAAAAAAAAGTATTGGAAATAAAATATAAAGTTCGGATATTTTTAAAAAAAAATAGAGCTTCATGGCTGATCTACATAAAAAGAGTAAAGATGAGAACAAATCAACATTTTCAGTTTATATTTCAATGAGTTGCTGCTCTTATTTTCCATTTTCATTATGCATATTAGAACTAGAAAAAATGCCTTAAAACACACAAACTCATTGTAACAGGTTCTTTGTGATGCTGACTCAAACAGCAAAATATTTTCACAAGAGCATGCTGGGAGATTGCCATGTCATGTGTTGCCTTTCAACTCAGAGTGGCAGGCTTTTAAAGAGGAAAGATATTGCTTTAGATCTGTTTCATAAACACAATGATGTAAAACTTAGTATAAAAGTACCTAAAAAAGAGAAACACTGTGTTAAAACTTCTAAAAACTAAGCTACATATTATCAGACGCATTTGGGATTTTCTGCAAGTTATTCTACTGCCTACTAATATAATTTAACACAGTCTGATGCTGATGGCAGTTCTCTGAGTTTATGGAATATCGGAAAAGCATAATGTCTAAATAATGACTCATTCTTCATGCTGTCCTTGCTCAACAAAGCAGCCTGATTTATTATAGCAATTTTCAACAACGCGGCATGTATAACTGACAGGTTTTGCTAAATAATGTATCATTCCACTACAACTATACCGTATTTAAATACTTCATGTTTAAAAGCTGCTGGTATTTGAGCTGGTGCCTGGGACCACAAAATATTTCTACTAAAACATAAACAGTGCAATTATATTGTAATTACTTCCTAAATGGGAGTGTTTTGAAGACTTCTATGAACTGTTCTTCACAAGAACTCACCTACCACCTAAATATTAGGGTCTGGTTTTGAAAAAAATGGTCCTAAATCACTTTTGAATATTTCAAGATGAAATATTCCCTTTGGCAGATATGTCTCATGAAAACATATATCATCATAAAAGTCATCCAGTGTAGAAAAAATTGGATTTGGTGATTAACTGCTGTATTGCTCACTACTCTGTGTGAAAATTGTGTAATAACTTAACTCCATGGATAATTTCAGCAACTTTCCATTTTTTGCTGCCTCTTTAGAACAAAAAAGTCTAAATGTGTACATTTTGTTAAGTATATAGTACTTAAACAATGGGTTGGATTCATAAAAGTTTATTGCATTATGTATGAAATTTGCATGACTGGCCATGAGCCAAACAATCTGCTCAGCCATTATGTATGCTAATGACTGAAAAATGAAGTGCCACATATGATAATGAGGCAAAACAAGATGGCAGAGCAATTCAGAAATGTTTAAATTTCATGTAGCAGTGTTACACTCATTTTAGATGTGAACTCAGCCATATGCCCATACTCAGCCACATTGCACAGATATGGTTGGAGTTATCTCAGCCATTGTAAATGTGCGTCTACAAGAAACTCTCATTGTAACTCCTTTGCCCAACAGTGTGCGACACCAACCCTTGAGGTGCATGGTCATCTGACCATACTTAACACTTCACATTCTCCATGACACTGACATAGTGGATCATTACTGTGTGGGTAGGGACACTATTCAAGAAACTGTGGAAATGTATCAACCTTGTCTGCAGCCCTATAGAAGTAGTGGAGTTCCTATCTCAATGGATGTGTAGCTCTATGTATATTAGCTAAATAGACTTTTCAATGACCTACTAGGAATACAGTGAAGGTATCTCAAGCATCTAACTAAAGAATACCCCATCAATGCATTACCTGGCGAATACTCCATCAGTTCCTCAATGACATGCTTTGGCATGTGGGAGAGCATACTGTATGTGGTTCCTATTTACTACAAAGGAGAAAGGCAACACCATGCAGGAGTTCTATAATATAGCCAATTTCACTGAGGGTCTGGGAGTCATAGACTGAGCCAACATTGAATTAAAGGCCACAAATGAAGCACTGGGATGGAGGTACATGAACCACAAAAAGTGTCATTCCATCAGCTGCCAGGTGGTCTTTAATGCACAGGGCATCATCTAAAATGTGTCTGCAGACCACCTGGTCTGTTTTCACAACTCACACAGACATATGGCACACATGTGACCTGTACCAATGTTTGCAAGAGATGACTTCCCACAGAGACATCTTATTGGTGATGTTGGATATGCCCTGGAATCAGGTTCAGACACCCATTGCAAATCCAAACAATCAAACTAACTAAAGCTACAACTGTGCACTATCATAAACTAGAAGCATTACATAGCATGTGTTTAGGCTACTGAAGGCATGCTTCCACTGTCTGGATTCATCCAGTGGTTCCCTGCAGTATGACCATGCCACATGTGCCAAAATACTGAACATGTATGCAGTGTTACACAATATTATAGTCAGTAAGCAGTTGTAGCAAGGTGGCCTCATGTAGGGCCAGCAGCTCCCAGCACCACAGGCAGTGGAAGCCAAGACAGATGAGGAGCCAGAGAAGGAGCCAGCAGCAGGGGATAACCATGCTAGATGGAGGTGGGGACAGTATGCCATGGCACTAGCAGAGAGGCAGCGGTTTGCACATAGCTTTACAACATAACTATACAAGAGATAAGCAGATAACCTGCAACACATGCAAAAATACCAGGCTATGCTTACCCATGCATAAGCTGGCCATACTGGCCATGCTGTGCATCAAACATAGGCTACCCAAATAATGATAACAAGGGCAGTACACAGTTATCATCATCTGCACAGTTGACAAGGAATTACGTGGTACATGTTTTTCACAGGAAAGTGTGTGAGTGTGAGTGCTGAGGTGTACCAAAAGAAAAAGTGCTATCATGGTTGGTGTGGGAACTGGACTGGAGAGGTTAATGTTGACAAGGGCCTGGATTAGTGGATATGTGGAATGTACAGGGGTTTGTGATGATGTCTGTGTGTCTGCAGGGACACAGCCTTAGCACTTGGTGCAGCACTGCATCTCAGCATTTTGGACAGGTCCAGGGCATGCATGACAGTGGTTTCAGCTTTCTGTGGACAATCCCACCCACAAAACATGACTCTACCAGTATCTGCACTTGCTGAATCATAACCTTGGCTAGATCCTAGCATGCTACATGACCTTAACTGACATCTGCTGGAGGATGTGTCAACATGACAACTTCCATAACCACAGAGATATCTTCTCCTAGGTGTAGCCAATGCCACAACTGATGTTTCTATAGAAGTGCTAGCACTGTGGGAGGAGGATCTAGCTCATACTCAACCACAGTGACTAACATATGTGGATATATTAGATGACCAGCCATGACAACAGTTCCTCACCCCTGCCAGATGACTTAGTATAGATAATGTGCAGTCCAATGTGTGATTCAGTCTATCCAATGACTCACATGTATGGGACGTGCACTCCCATCAGTCAGCATGCACAGCCTGAATCACCTTCAGTACCTCTGCCATGGCTGAGGTGGAGCTAGCTTGTGCCTCCATGATGGGTAAGACAGTAACCGTATCTCCAGCAAGTACCACTACCAATCCCCCTCTGTGGACCTCTCAGCTTACTAGTGCTATGGACAAATTCAGACAGTCTACTGGGGGTGATTATACCTCCCTGATATATATTGTCCCCATCAATTTATCCTCCTCAAATGTTTGTGTATCCTGGGTATTGGTAACCACAGAGATTGTGTCCATGGTTCATGTAGGGGATGCAGTGGTCATACTGCCTATGTGAAACCACCTGACTGTGGCAGCACATCCCCACCATCATCATCAGAGAGGCTAAAGATCCACCTGCATCAGACAGGGGCAGTTCCACAATGTTTTTGACAGATAAAGATTCATCTGTGAATGCACCAAATGAAAACAATATCCAGTGTAAGTATGACCCAGCACCACAACTACACATGCAACTGATATCTTTACAATCATAAACAAGAGGAAAAAATAATACCACAGACCATATACTTTGTGCAGATGGATTTGCTTATTGGAGTCCCAATGTACCTGTACACCATAAGTCAGACAGATTTAGCAAACTGTAGAAAGACTATGTGGTAATGAGGACTTACAGCTGTTAATAAAAAGACATAGGACTACATACTGGGGCATCTGCAGTTGAAAGTTTCTGAGGCTTGTTTAGTTCCACCCCAACATCCAACAGTGCGCTGTGGGACTCTGTGGATGTAGTACTGCTTTAATCAAGGCCAGGAACTTTTCCTTATCTGTAAGAAGTGGTTTGATTGAAGGATCATGGCTTGTTGCTCTACATTTACATGCCAGAGTTTCTGCTTTATGATTGGTAGTACAGCTCATACCCATGACCCTGTTGTAGAGCATTTTGTAGGCATGGTCCTGACAACTTACAGTATTAACATTACTGACAATTTTAGCTCAAGTCAAGGCCATGGAAGGGCTAGTCTTCAGAATGGACCACAAAGAACCATCTCTCATAGAGATACAGGGCCCCCCCCCCTCATTCTCTGCATCTGTAAACTTGGGTTTGTGGGTGGATAAGGAAGCAAAAGCAGATGCAGTGCTTTTCTTTGGGCCCAGTTTTTTATCATAGCAGTTTTTATGGAAAACAATGTAATTAACAGACCTGTTCCAGCAACACCTCTAATATTCTTTACACTACTACTATCATAGGTTCATAGGTTCATAGGCTGGTACTAGGCTATTGGCCCTAGGGCCTATTCAAGCCTAGCCATAACAATACATGGGCTATTTCTTCCCAGAATATTTACTTCCCTGTCCTACCCTATTTACCTACTATCCTAATAGACCATATAATATGTTGTATTTGTGCCTGACAGTGAGATATCTGCATCCACAATATATACATAAATGTCAGGCATGGATTGTGTACTGAGTATAAATACATATTGTCAACAATTCAAACACATAACTGCAATAGAATGACAACACCTGACCATTACAAGCAGCACTGCTTAACATGCTGAGGCTAATTACATATGTGCAAGACACACAACACTACAAAACTATCAAATATTACACTCAATATGAATTCAGAGTTGTGTCTACCAGCTACCTAATAATCCTGCATGCAACCTCAATCAGTACACCTGCAATGTAACTCAATACACTTGTGAACAATACATGCACATCTGCTGACAAAATGACATCCCTTATAGGCCTTAAAGTAAAGAACAGAAACCAAGCTATCATTGTACAAATAATTTATTTTATTTTACCTTTAAGTGCTGATATTTTGTTTTTCATTACATTTACCATTATAGTACAGATACACTAATAAAATAAAAATGTCATGTTGTCAGAAGTGGTGCAGGTAGGTATATCATGTTTCTTTACTGTAATCCTCTTATCCTGTTTTCCTTGCCTCGTTAGACTCACCCCTTACAATCATAGCTTTACTTTCATCTATCAGACATTTTTCTACAGTATCTATTGCCTTGAGTACCAAGAATAACTCAACACATTACTTTTTGTGCATACGCACAGTTGCACACCAACTACCAGGTTCATGCAAGGTCAGTGTTTACAATAGCTGCTGACACTTTACTGGAGCTACAACTTAATCTAACATGATCTTCTCACTGTTCCCAACTGTTGCCATGATGAGAAGCTGCTTGTCACTCAAAGTACCAGGCTGCACGCATTCCTAATAAGCCTCAAGATTCATTGCACACCCATGGTAAACACTTTTGGCTTGGCCATAATCACATATGCAGTGTTTCTGAATTACCCAGGAGTATGTATCACAGCTGCTTTGAGTCAGATGTAAACATAGCCAGTCTACCCAAAACATTAGAGAAAGCATGTTGGAAAAATATTTTGTATTAACCCAGGTAATGATTTTAACCAAATCTGTATTCTGACAGATAAAAGTATAAAGAATGCCCAGTAATAGACAGGGACAACTTATGCAGCCACTTACATACTCATTGCATTTTAATCAACAAAATCTCTTGAAAACAAACAATAAAGGTAATGTCTGAATGACTCTGTAGTACCAAAATGAATCATAACTGTAGATGCTAAGAGTAGATGAATGTTGCAGTACCAATTCCTGGGACGTCCTGCCATGCAGAAGCCTGTGGCTAGCCTGAATACCAGAGCATTTCCCCATCCTGCAGCTGGCAGACATCTGCTGTGAACTAATGTCTGCATATCAGGGTATAAAGAGGTAGTTAGCTGACATCATCGTCAGGTCTTTCTTGTTCAGGGAGTAAGGAGTCTGATGGTTCTGAGGTGAAGCACGACCTTTCTAACTGCCCATACTATGAGGCAGGGACCCTGATACTGGGTAGGAAAGGAATGGGGTGGGGATGATGAATGTTATGAGAGGATACACCCCAACTCTAGGTAGACAGAGAGAGAAAGACGGGAAGGAGAGTGAGAAGGGGTACTGCAACACTTATCTTCTCAAATGTCTACAATAATGGTAAATTAGAAATAACTGTTCTTTAATCATCCCAGTCAATGTTGTAGTACTAATTCTTAGGAAGACTTCTTCAGAATGCAGAAAAATAAAAAAAAAATCAAGCTATTTAAAAGTCCCTCTCCCCGTCATATGACCTTAATTAACCAATAAGCAAATAAACATATGAAAAACCTGTGACAAATCATTGCTTAAATCACAAAAACAATTTCCATTAATAAATTACCAGGGTTACACTTAATAAGAACACAATTTTAATACACTACTAATAGACATATTGTCATTAAGACCAGGGGGTGTAAAAGAATTCAAGTGAATTTGCCATTTTAACTAATTGAATTAATCAAATCCTCCCACTGCTCACCAAGAATATCTCTATGAACAATGTCCAAACCAAAAAACAAAAATTTGTTTGTAGGATATTCAGAGGTATGCTTAAACAGAGCATTGTTAATGTTCTTGTTTCTAATATCCAAAGTGTGTTTGTATATCTGGTCCCTGAACCTCCACTGCATTTTACCCACAAAGAAGGAACAACATTCAGTGCATAAATCAACGTATACAACACCCCTTATGTTACAATTACAATAATGTGAGGACATAAGATGGTGACCATTAATACAGATCCTATCAGTCTCATACACAAACTTACAAACAGAACAAGCACCACACCTAACAGTCGCATTCTTCTTATTGGTGTGGGACATAGTGTAAGTATCACCCTCCAAAAACTGTTTAAGGGATTTACCCCTTCAAAATATTAACTAGGGTACATCACCAATAATTCCTGTGGACTTCTCAAAACAAGAGGAAAGTACACAGTTTCCTTTTAGCACCTCAAAAATCTCAGTGCGGTCTAATGTGAATTTCATGACAAAAGAGGTGGTGGATCTAGATGTGACCCTTCTATTGGAAGCAAACATTTCTTTGGGACATTCTTGTCACAAAATAGGGCAAAAAATACCCTTTTCCCCTATGGACTTGACTTCATCAAATATCTTAAGAACCACGTCCAAGGGATATGTACAAGTTTGTCATATTCAAGAGAAAAAGTGTTGTCTTCAGTAAGTAACCTCATCAGTCTAACTGCCTGACCTTTAACAATCCTCCTCTTTTGAAAATCAGGATGACAACTACTATAATGTAATAAACTGTTTGAGTATGTAGGTTTCTGAAATACATAAACATGTAAAACATACTTTTGCAAACATTGTTATGCTTCAGTGGGAAAGGAAGATCTTATTCCCACATTTTGGTGACATAACCCCCCCCCCCCTGGAAATTGTCTGTTTTTTTGGAAGACAATTTTTATTTGATGGCAAGCACCAGAGGAAGGTACTGATGGGTTTATTGATTTTCTAAATAATAGTACTTTTTTTACATTTACACGTTTATAGTTTATAGTCATACTTTCAGAAAGACAGTAGCAGTGGCTTAGTGTCTTATGAGATGTGCTCTAACCCTGTAAAGGCAGCAAGTAGCTGGTCAGATCTGTTTGGAAAGTTGGTTCTGTGTAGGTTCATAGGTTTATAGGTTCATAGATTCATAAGTGTGTACTAGCCTAATGGCCCTGGAGCCTTTACAAGCTAGGTAAAAATCTTAATTTCTGTGTCAAGGAGTGCAATATCCTCTCTCACAGATGGGTGAATGGATTGATTTAACAACATTTCTGAGACCACTTCTGACATAAAGGGGGGACTGGTTTCAGGGTGACTCTGTGCATGTGGAAGACTCATGACCCCTTGCCCATAAGGGCATGAAGTTCAAAAACACACCTGGCTGATGCGAGTGCTAAAAGCAGAGATACTTTTCACATTAAAAGTTTAATAGGGGCTGGGGTTGTTAGTTCAAGGGGTGGCAGAGTAAGTTTTCCAGGTACAAAATTGAGGTCCCCCGGTGGAGACAGGTTCCTTCATGTGGGCCTGAGGTATGTTATCCCTTTCAGAAGTTGTTTCATGTGGGTGAGAATAAATAAGTTGCAAGACTGGGAGTGAGGCTGAGAAGGTAGAAGCAAGTAATAATAAATACACAAATATTCAAGTATCTGCTTTAGATTTGCTTGAAAAGAGAAAATACAGGCAGAAAACATTTTCCATTTTGTTATATATGACTTTCTAGTATTTGATTTTCTAGTCTCTTTCAGAATCAGTAAGGCAGTCTAGAGAAAGAGTGGATGGAGTCATTCGCCAATCTTCCAAGCTGTTAGCTTGAGGGTTCTCAGACTAGGATTTATGGTAGACCTTTTGTTCTTTTTTAGAAGGTTCATGATTGAGAGAAGTGTTCTGGTTTTCCCACATTGAGAGTAAGGAGAAGGGAGAATAGAGAACCAATGCTGCCTGGGCCAGAAGTATAATATTGGGCTTGTCTGACCCCACCTTTAGAAGTATCCTGGGAATGAGGGGTGTCGGTGGAAAGGCATATAGAAAGAGGTCTGTCCAGCTGAAGAGGAAGTTGTCTGCTTTCTACATCCCATTCTGCTGGGGTCTTGGGCAGTATTTGCTAAGCTGTCTGTTTTCTGTTGAGACAAAAAGATCTATCTCTGGTAACCCCCAGTGGTATATCAGGTCCAGAAAGATTTCCTTTTTCAGCCATTCATTGGGGTCCAGGAGAGTTCTGCTTTTGGACCATGCTAGCAGATTGTCCTGACCAGGGATGTAACATGCTATGGGTGTTATATCAAGCTGCTGAGCAACCAGTCAACGTTCATCAGCTACAAGGGGTATAACTGCATTCCCCCTGTTTGTTTATGTGCCATATGACTGTGGTATTGTCTGTCCAGATATGAAGTGGTCCTGGAGACAGCTTGTCTTTGAAAGCTTTCATAGCCATGATGACTCCCATCATTTTCTTTAGTCTGATGTGTTGTTTTGCTTGATGCCTGCCCCAAATCAACTGGGCTTTAAAGTGTCCCTGATGCTTCCTACAAGTGTCCTGCTGGAACTCTCTGTTTTCAAGGTCTGTCCTGTCTCTGTCAAGAGGAAGTGTGGACATAAGTTGTTGAAAACACTCTCCTTCCATTGAATATCCTTTTTTCAAACATGGTAGCAAAGGTATCATGGTTTTCAAGGGCTGTTAATGATGAGTCTATATGCTCTTTAAGAACCACTGCAAATTTCTCATATGTAGCTTTGCCAAGTAGATCATTATTTTTATTTTATTTTATTTTACATTTGTTGACCGGGATAGTCCAACTGGATACATGTCCATTTTCAGCGGAGGCCCGAGGAGAAAAGCTGCAAAGGAAGTTATACAAGCAGAATTGACATAGCACACACTAAAGAACAGTTACAAGCAATTTAAACACAGTCTAAGATTCTGTCCGGTTCGATTCTCAGCTAGAGCCTCTTCTGCGTGGAGACATGCATGAATGGGCATACCTTCGTTGAAGGTTGTGCGTCTGGGCTGGTAACTCAGCACGTAAAAATCAACTACCAATCATTAGCGGACTGGAGTTTCCGCTGTGGCGACCCCTAACTGGGAAAAGCCAAAAGACAAACAAACTATAAGCCACTTGGAGTGTAGGTTATATAATCTAACATGCCTATCTTCTGGTTAGCTAAATTACAGTATAGCAGATATACATTAACAATATAGTAATGGTACCCCAGTGTTACCAAATATTTAGTCAGGCTTATCGCAAGGGCATAGCCACTGAGTCTTGAAGTACTGTTTGAGGGCTTTTTTGAATTGAGATAGGGTAGTGTATATTGCAATGTCAGCAGGTAGCGAGTTCCAGGTTTTGCCTATAGAGTTGGCAAACATGGAGTCCCCAGCTGAGTTGTTGGATTTGGTGGTTTGTACTAGAAGGCTACTGGATGAGCGAAGTGGTCTGAGGTTGGTGTGGGGACAGATGATGTTTTTCAAAGCAGGTGTATTTTCAGGTTGGTTAAGTGCTTTATGAGCCACAATAAGTTGATTATACTGAATCTGCCTACATAGCTCTAGCCAACCTAGATTTCTTAGGTTTATGCAGTGATGTGTTCTGTAGGGCAGGCCAGTGGCAAATCTAGCAATGCTATTGTAGCAGGCAGAATGTCTGTTATGTTCAGTTTTATTTAGGTTGGCAAGTATAGAGGAAGCATAGAAGAGGGTGGAAAGCAGATGGGAGCGGGCAATGGCAGTCCTAGCAGGTGGGGTTAGTAATGGTTTTATTCTATATAGTGAGCCCAGTTTTTTATTAATGGATTTTAGCATTTTATTAACATGAGCATCAAATTTGAGATTGTTGTCAACAATTACCCCAAGGAGTTTCGTGTGCACATCTGGGGAGATTACGGTGCCATTGTTAGACTTAATGGAGAAAGATATCACCAGGGATTTTTGGGTGGGGGAGAAAAGTAGTAGCTTTGTTTTGTTGGGATTTACAATAAGACTTTGGTCAGCAAGCCAATTTTCAACTAGGTTGAAGGTACACTGAGTACTTAACTGCAGCTCAGCCTGGGTGGTACCAGTGCAGATCAACGTGAAGTTGTCTGCATAGTGAATGCAGTTAGCATTTGGGATGATAGCGTGGAGATCATTAATAAATATGGAAAACAGCAGTGGTCCCAGAATAGACCCCTGGGGGACACCTAGGGTGTTGGGTAAGAGGTTGGATAGATGATTCTGCCATATTACGGCTTCCTGTCTATTGTGGAGATAGGATTGGAACCATTGAAGGGAGTGATGACCTAGGGGCATTTTTGTCAGGCTGTGGATAAGTGGATGGTGGTTAACCATATCAAAAGCTTTCGAGAAATCCAAAAAAAGGGCTGAGGATAGCTTGTTATTGTTTCTGTTAATGTTTATATCATTAGTGAAGGAAAGGAGGGCTGTGGTGGTACTGTGATGTGGTCTAAAACCAAGCTGAGATTTATCCAGTAGCTTGTTCTGGGTTAGGAAGTACAGAAGTTGTTTGTGGATGCATTTTTCCATGATTTTTGCCAGTGGTGACAAGATAGCTATGGGTCTATAGTTAGATAATGCGGTAGAGATACCACCTTTATGGAGAGATATGACACGAGACATTTTCCAGTTGGAGGGGACTTTGGCTTCAGATATAGATCGATTAATTAGAACGGAAATGGGGAATGCTATAGAATCGATGGCTTTTTGTAAATATTCAGCAGGGAGAATGTCAGCAGCTAGGGTGGTAGGTTTAAGTTTTTTGATCAGATTATGAATCACAGATGTGGAGACAGGTTGGAAGCTAAAGTAGGACTGGGTACTGAGACTGGTATCCTGAGTGTTAGTGGAGTTCAAGGGTAGCTGGCTAGCTAGTGCTTGGATAGTCTCCATAAAGAAACTATTAAAGGTGTTAGCAACATCCTCTGGTAGTTTATCAGTAGTGGCTGAGGGGGGTGGAGTGGTGGTTTGTCCTGGGTGTAGTAGTTTTTTTATGCCTGCCCAGAATTTTTGAGGAGTATTTTGGTTGCCTTGCTGGAGATTAAGTGGTGTTTTTTTATCCAGTAAGATGGTTCTTTTTGTCTCATTTCTTAATTGCCGAAATTTAATTTGATCTATAGGAGTTTTTGTGGCGCGCCAGGTAGCCCATGCTTTATTCCTGATTATAATTTTTGACTTGGTTTCTTTAGATAGCCATGGGGTAACTTTAGTATTAATCTTAGTGGAGCAAGCAGGTGCATGAGAATCAAGGATGGAGAGGAATTTATTGTTAAAGTGGACAATCACTTCGTCAAGGGGCAGGTGTTTTAGGACAGACCAGTTGCATGATTTAAGTTCATTCTGAAATTTTTTGAGTTTAAAGTTTTTATTATTTCTTACAGTTCTATAAGTGGGCTGATGGGAGTTATAGGATTTGTGTTTACAAATAAAGGTGAGAAAGTGATCACTGAGGTCGTCATGAATGGTCCCTGATGTATACATTTGGGGGTGGCTATTGATTAATATTCAGTCTAGTGTACTTTCTTTTTGATTACATTTACCTAATCTGGTGGGGGTGGATATGACCTGTGTGAACCCATACAGGTTTACACGGGTGGTAGGAGATTGTGAGGAGCAGGTGTTCCAGTCGATGTTAACATCTCCGAGTATTATGGTTTCCTGTGGATAGTTAACAGATAACCAATGGAGGGTATCCTCTAGTGTGTTAGTATTATTCCCTGGGGGAATGTACAAATATACAATATTTATGCATTTGTTTTTGTTGATATGGAACTTGGTGGAAAGTATTTCAGCTTTATTGATCTGGGGTAGTTGAATGGGGTCTATGGTAACATTTAGTGTGGATTTGAATAGTACAACTACACCCCCCCTTCCTAGTTATACGGTCATGTCTAAGTATATTATACCCAGGTGGTAAGATTTCATTATCCAAGGTTGCTGGTTTTAGCCAGGTTTCAGTTAGGCATAGAATATCAGCGGATTGAACTTGTAGAAGGGCATGTAGGTTATGTACCTTATTATTTGAGTTCCTAATGTTTACATGGCAAACCAGAAGGGAGTTAGGGGACCTTATTGTGGATGGTGTTTTGGTAGGGTTGTTTTCGTTAGAGGTTATGCTATCTGAGGTAGAAGGGCCAGGGTTCGGGTGAATATCTCCTTCCATAGTGAGGTTATTGTGTAGGTTTATGATTAGCTTCAGGAATTTGTATATACGTCTTTGGTACTGTTTAGACTATGAGCTGATGTATTTAGGTTGGACAGGTTGATGCACTGTTGCAGATATAGAGTTGGGTATGGGAGTTCCTATTGGGTGGGCTGTCATATTTGACATAACTGGGGAAGTTTGACATTTTGGATAGTGAAAACCAAGATAAGGCTGATTTTCATAAATGGAGAGGAGATATGGAATTAACATGAGGGGTAACAGAGAGAGTGGAGACATTGTTTTGTATGGTGACATAGTTTGTGACTACGTAATATATTAAGTATAGTGTCCTCAATATTATAAGGGTGGATTAGAACAGAGTGCTGGGGAGAGAGGTGATGGGCCTGGTTAGTATAAGCAGTACAGTACTGATTGGAACTGATGGGAAATGGGGAGGAAATGATAGGCAGTGGAGGTGGGTGTAAGAGGTGGATGACAAAGACGGCTGAGATCCTAATTGGGTCAGATAGAAGGGGTGTGGTTTTGTGGCTATAAAGCTATGGGGCGGGTGAGAATTGGGGGTAGGGAGGGGTGCGGTGCGAGCCAAAGCACAGTGAGGGCCAGTGGAGCTGGGCTTTACCAGACTCAAGGATCTTGGAACTCGCAGTTATATGCTTGGAGTTAATTTTATAGGTAAGGTGTTTTATATGAGATAGACTTTTTTCTTTTTTCTTTGCAAATTTGAACAGTTTCAGGTGAACCTTTTCCAAGTTAGGGGCATGGAGTACACTTATTTATAGCTTCCAATTTTTGTGAGAATTTACTGAATACTTTCTTATTTCCTTTCAATTTCTGGTAGTGGGGAGAACTTCAGTTTGTCCAAATAGGTTAGTTTTAGAGGTTGGTTAGGCAATATGGGATAAATGGGCTAGGCAAAATGGGATCAAAGGGCTATCTAAATGTGCTATAGACCCAGGCAAGCAACTGTGATATTCACAGAGAGATTTAGGATGTATTAACCTTGGCAGGACATTTAGATCGAGGGGCAGCTCAACCTCCAGTTATATGCTTTATGTTAAATTCAGCTTTGTAGCGTCCTTCTGGTTTTCAGGACTGCTGTTGTAGGGGATGGTTCCTTGGCAGGACGTTTAGATTGAGGGGCAGCTCAACCTGCAGTTATATGCTGCATGTTAACTTCAGCTTTGTAGCTTCCTTCTGGCTTTCAGGGCTGCTGTTGTAGGGGATGGTTCCTTAGCAGGACGTTTAGTTCGAGGGGCAACTCAACCTGCAGTTATATGCTGTATGTTATATTCAGCTTTGTAGCGTCCTTCTAGTTTTCAGGACTGCTGTTGGAGGGGATGGTTCCTTGGCAGGACGTTTAGATTGAGGGGCAGCTCAACCTGCAGTTATATGCTGTATGTTAAATTCAGCTTTTTAGCGTCCTTCTTCTTTTCAGGATTGCTGTTGGAGGGGATGGTTCCATAAGGGAGAGGGCTGCTGACTGGGTCTAGGAGCACTAGCCATCTAACTTAGGTCCTTAAAGAATTCCCCTGCAGTGATGGAGTGCCTGGACAGTAGGTCTCAGAGGCATTCTGAAAGGAAGGCAACTTTGTCCTCTGGGAGAAATGTTTTCTGTTAAACCTAGTCTATGATTGCTCCCAGGAAGGTTGTCCTGATGCTTGGGTGGAGTTCTGGAAGTTGAGGCTCAGACCCACCTTCTGAAAGCAGTCACTGGCAATTTGAATAACTGTCTGAAGTTCTGAAACAGACTTGCCTGAATCAGACAGTTGTCTGATTAAGGATAGATGTGGACACCATGTGTCCTGCAAAAGGCAATGATTGGTAACAGACATTTGGTGAAAATTCTGGGAGCAGTAGATAAGCCAAATGGTAAGGCACAAAACTAATACTGCAATCCTCCCTGCCTGAAATCACATCTTCTGTGTTCCTGGGCATGCAAGCAAGTGTCCTTCAAATCAAGAGTCATGGTCTATGCCCATGAGAAGACAAAGGGCAGTAATCTTTGAAGGATTGGCACCCATAATTTTGGTACTACTAGAAACTTGTTTAGTCTTGACAGATCTTTCCTGTGGACAAGAAAAAGGTGGGAATAAAACCTTTTGTCCTCTTCTTTTGGGGGTACACTTTGAATGGACCTCTGAAATAATATCTCTTTTAGAATTGGTGGAAGAAGTTTTTCTTCTGGTTTTGTTGGGAGGGGGAAGCCCTAGAACTGTATGAGTTTTCCAGAATTAGATTGCATAGTCCTTCCTTATAATCTGCATGGCCCATTTGTCTTGCATTATGTCTTCTCAATGATGGCAGAAGGAGGACAGCCTTCCTGCCAGGAGGAGGGGGCTGGTAGTTGGGGGTTGAGTGAGATTTGTGGGAGGAAGAAGGAGGGAGGTGCTGGAAATAGTGACAGCTGGTCCCTGAGTAAGGCAGATCCTTGAATCCCCCAGGTCTGGAATGTTATTCATTTTGCCACTTTTTTTTTGTTTTCTGTGCCTTTTTCCCTAAGGCTGTTTTGTTTTTCCATGTTTAGGTGGAAAGGGCCAAGACTTGGAACAATAGCTTCTTTTGTATCTAGGAATGGGAGGCAGGTAAAAGTATTTAACATATTTTATCTGTTTCCCTTTCTTATCTAATTTGTCAAATACGTGCTCAGCTGAGGGTCCAAAATGGAACTCTTTGGCTAAGGGGGCATCAATGAGTCCAGCTTTTACCTGGCCAGAGAGAGGTTGTGTCCTCAGTCAGACACTGCACGATGCATCTAAAGCATCACATCCACATTTGAGAGAGTGTCTGGATACCTGGAGGGTGATATTACACAGGTCCTGGATATCCCTCTGTAGGCTCTTGTCCTGGATCCCTTCTGCCTTGTTTTTAATTTGTTCCTGCAGTGACTCAAGGTATTTAAGTATGTGGAACTGGCAGTTAAAAGCCCCCATAGCTGGGGTGGCTGAAGTGTACGACTTCTTATCAAACCTGTCCAGCAGTCTGCTTTTCCTATCATTTAGTAACAGGTATTTGGATGCACTCCCACTGGCTCTCTTGGCAAATTCTGTAGACACCACTGCTGCGTCCATGACTGGGTTTATGTAGAGGTGCTTTGGGACTCTAGCCCTGTATGAAAGCAGTCAGAATCTTATGAACAGAGGGGGAAGGGAGTCAAGATGCAGTGATATGTCTGCAAACACTTTATGCAAGACAACATGCACTGGAGGTACAAACAAAGGTCTAGGGGTAGGAAGGTTCATAATCTCTCTGTAGTAAGATTATGTCTTGGATAATTCCTTACATTCCCAAATGAAGGCTTCCTTTATACTATAAAGTGTGTTTCCAAAGGACAGCTCATCAGGAGGCAAATTGGAGTACTAGGTGTCATCTGAATCACAGTCTTCATAAGTTGGAGGGAGAAAGTGTTCATTCTCATTCCCGGACTCTTAGGAATCAGAATCTCCCAGGAGGATGTCCTCTTTTTCCTTTTTCAGGGCTGTTTCTGGCACAGAATCCTTTTGCAGGGTAGGCTGCCTGGTACTCATGAAGCCTTGAGCTAATCTGATCAGATCTTGTGAACAGGCAGAGGGAGGGATGGAGAGAGAGAGAGAGAGAGAAGGGGGAAGGGGGGGTTACTGCAACATTAATCTACTCAAACATCTACAATTATAATAAGTTACAAACACAGCAATACTATGTTTGTTGTAGTCAGTGTTGCATTACTGATTCTTGGGAAGACTGTCATAGCATCCAAGTGGGTGGTTGGACAGGAATCTTATCTGGGGCCAGCAGACTGCAGAACAGCAGAGCTGAACCCATTTCTTGCCCTCAAGAACTGGTGGCCGTGGCTGAACAGAGGACCATATGCTGCCTCTAGAATAGCTTGTGTTGGTATCTCTTGCAAACACCTGTACTGTATTCTTTGACTCTGAATTGTGAGAGAAGCAGTGAAATAGCAAAAAGAGAACAGAATAAGGTTTATTTGTGACAGCTGCCAGGCAAGACTGCTCTGTAACTACTTTTGGTTTTCCCCATCTACTGACCCATCTGTATTTAATATAGCCAGTGACTCTTAAGTTGCTCAGCCCTTAAGTTAATCTAACTTTAGAAGCCCCTTCCAATTGTCATCCCATCTGCTGGTAACAGTGAGCATTATAAGATCATACTGGGAAGGCCCTCCTGTTACAATGATAAACCTGCATTTAGCCTTCTCTAGCATGTCCTTCCACTAAAAAAATGCACACTACAGTATTTACAGTATTAGCCCCCTTTTCCATCTCATATATAAATGTTTGACCTAGTGTCTATTACTGTCTTACAAACAGAGTAGAAAAGACATAGCTAGATACAAAACATACAAAAGAAAAAAGCATCACAGAGTGCAAGTCCGCATTGTTCCTACCTGCATTTCATATTTTGACTAAGATGTCTGTTTGCATAATATGAACAGTGGAATAATATAATAGCTTTATAGCTGTAGAGCATACCTCAAACTCTGAATCCTAATTCTGTGCTCTTCTCCCCTAGATTAGAAAATACAGGGAGCATGTGACCTCTTCACTGTCAACATTCTTACATTCAGAATCCTTAGACAATGCTTAAACTGCTTGAAGCTCATCAACAACTTCCTTTAATTGGGGCTAATGAATCGAAGTGTGAGAGACACATATTTACTTAAATTACAGATTGAGCTTTTCACACATTAAAATGGTCAGTGAGTACCCCTCTACCTCCCCCACAGTCATTCTAGGTTGTCCTTTCTTTGTTCCATCATAGAAAATAAATAGCTAATCTGTTTTTCTAAAGGACTTAGTTCTATCAAGATAGTACCTCCACTGCCTGTGCACATCCAGAGTATGTAGAATACTTTCTCCCTGGTTCTAAGGGTCTGGATAGAAGACTGGGAAATTGATGTTTTGACTCCAAGTAAACTCTGAAACAACTTTGGACATGAATAAGGGATTTCTTCTTAATGAGACATCTCTATGAAAAACCCAGCATGAGATCTTGCAACTCAGATAATCTTCTTGCAGGTGTCAGAGCAATGAGAAGAACTGTCTTCCATGTAATGAATCTCAACTCTGCCTTGAGTAGGTTCAAATGGAAACAGTTAATGTTTCCTGCACAAAGTTAAGATCCTAAGAAAGAGCAACCTGTTTATGAGGATATCTCAGTAGTAAAACTCCTTTCAGAAACTGACTACAAACAGAGAAGAAAAAGAAGGATCCAAGGGCAGACATACTGAAGGGGCTGCTGCAAGATGTACCTTGACAAAGGAAAGTTCAGGTGTGTAAGCTGCACTCAGCATTCCACAATAAGACTTCTTCAAAAGTTCAGGATTTTCTTGCCCATAAGAATAGCAGCGTTCTTATCCTGGAAAAAAACATGTAATAGAAACACAGTTTATTTCCCAACCAAAAAAAACTGCATAAGCAGGTAGGGGAATGGAGGGTGGGTGTGGCTGCCATAGCACTGAGGAGTTTGTACATCTACTGCTATATTAAATGCAACATATTATTATGTTGCAATATCCTTTGGATATTTGGGTTGATGGCTGAAGGATGTAGGTCCAGGAACCCATGCAGAACTCACCTACTAGAAACAGTCCTTGACCAGAAAAAGGAATCAAGTTTGTAATGCTTCGTAAAAGCATGTACACAGGACCATGCAGTTGCCTCTAGAAAGCTTCTAGAATCCACTCCTTTCCAGTATGTCATCAAAGAAATCAAGGCTGTATTAGAATGTGCCTTAAGTCTGCCTAGAAATGTTTTACTACAGCAGGAATAAGAAGAAACGTAGTAAGGACAGCCGACTGGATTGTCTGAATAGACACAGGCTGTCCTTTTCCATTCCTGTATTAGGAATTCCACAGCTGTACAGCTTGTTGTATAAGACTTAGTACTGACAAAATAATTCTGAGTTGTACATACAATCTATTCTCCTTATGTCATTCAAATTCTAAAAGACATGATGGAAAGAGAGAGAGAAATAGAGAGATGGCTAGATTCAAGGTACGCTCTGAAAGTAGTAAGGGCCTATATGGCAGATTTTTTTTCCTTTTTTTTTTTTTTTTTTTTTTTTTTTTTTACAGAAAACCCTATAAACAAAAAAGAGCAAAAAAGTTAACCCACCATGAATAGTTGCAGTCAAGATACTCTCTGGCAGATGTTGGAGTAATAAGCTAGTTAATCTACCAAAAGATGAACCCAAAGCAGCCAGAATAACTTGTTCAAAAACAGAGAAAAAGCTTTCCCAGAAAAAAGTAAAGATTCCTGTTAAGTATCATCTGAATAAAACATGAGCTTATATAGCAGTTGAAAAAACTTATTTGTAGAAAAGCTTGTACTACGTTTGAAATAAAAAGTAGGAGCCATAGGCAGACATGCTGAAATGGCTGATACATACCCCTTACTTGAATGGTCATAGGATAGTAACTCAAATATTTCAGAACCAATGATGATAATCCTGAGTAGGGCCCTGGCTATAGGTGAGGCACTAACTAGAAAATTTAGATGTGCAAGTAGCAGAATTTCTAGCCACCTTTATCATCTGCTGCATGTCCTCATGGAAAAGGTGTGTAAAAGGTATTAGAAGTAAACCATCCAGTTTAATCAGCTGAAGTTGTCAGAGATTGGAATGTATCAAACCCCCTGATTTTGTGTGAGTAGACCCAGTCTGTGCAGAAGCTTGTGCTAATTGTTCCTGTCAGATTCCATATGAAGGCAATCACCACAATATTTTTAAGAGAGTTCTTCTGAATCTTCATAATTGTTGTGGATATGACTGGAATGGGTGAAAATGTATATAGCAATATTTCTGACTACAGGAGGGAAAATGCATCTGTTTTCCAGGCCTGCCTTCTAGAAACCCCAGTGCAGAATTTACTTAGTTGTCTGGTTTGAAAAGAGTAAAATGATCTATTTGTGGTGTTCTCCATAACTGGATCTATTCCTGGAAGATTCTCCCATCATTCAGTTTCCATTTGAGAGTGTCTGTCCTGATCACGCTCAGCTTGTCTGCCACTACATTTTGCTCTGAGAGAATGTAACATGCTTGGAGGGATATCCAGAGCTGTGGAACTAACTCCCAAAATATCACAGGCATCCTGGATATGGGGTAAGAGATGGTATCCCTCATTGTATGTACCATATCACTATGGCATTGTCTGTAATCACCTGTAAGTTACCCAAGCACCACAGGACATGAAGAGTTTTTATAGCATGGATCACAGCTAAACATTTTGTTGATGTTTATGTGTTTTGGTCTGCCTAAACTGTTCCACAGGTCTTGTACCTTTACCCCCCTCCCCTGAAACTACTCCTCCAGCAATGACTGTGGTGTCTTATTGCCTCCACCAATGCATGTCTTTCTTGATAAAGCCCAAAAATGGAATCTGAAAATCCCAGAGGATAAGAATTTGGGGCCCACATTTTTTCTTAATAACTGAAATGCTCTTGTGTATAACCTGGCAAGAGAAATCATGAGAATCACAGAAACCATGAACCCTAGACTCTTGAGATACTCTTTGGCTGAAGTCTCAGACTGGAGAAGAACACAAAAGTTTTCAGATATAAATTGAAAGTTTCGCTTTGAAGAGAGATATCTATATGCCAGACTAAAAGCACAACCCTGTCTGATTGAGTCAAGGAGGATTTTTGAACTTTTATGTGAAATTCCAGATTGGTAAGGAGTGAAGAAATCCATATTAAGGATTCATTACATCTGGCAAAAGACTCTGCCAAAATCAGTAAATCATCTAAATATGGAAACAGGATTATAAGCATCTTTTAGAGCTAACATTACCATAAGTATTGCTCTTGAGCTAAACTCTCGTACTACAAATCAATATTTTCACAAAGCTCCCATCTGCTTAGCATCGTGCAACACTCTAAGAGGGTCCTGAATAAATCCTGTGCTATCCTTGGTAGATAAAAAGATTTATCTTACTGTTTGTACTTCATTTAATTTCTTTATCTGCTGATTTTTGTACTGTAAATCATTTCAAAGTACCTTGAAATTATACTATCTGTCTGCTGATTGCTGAGAACTTTACTGGTAGTGTAACAGTGTAATTAGCTACTTTGTATTTTTATTGGTACTTAATTGTTATAGTACTGCAATTCTGGCTATGGTAAAGGGATTCTACACAGTTTCCTTTGTTTTAAGAACCTGCATAAATTTAATGTGTTTCTGAGACTATTGGCTGATTCCCACAGAGTTCAGCAACCCTGGTGTCCTTGCCTGTGTTTCTGAAGTGATTTTGTTGCATCACATGCCATCCAGACACAAGCTAAGTAGTTGTATTTAAACATCACACTTCCAGAAGTTATTTTAGTGATCATCTATTTCTTGTTTTAAGGCTGAAATTACTGCATTTTCTCAAACTGTCTTGCTAGTAGTCTGATTGACTTGAAATCACCTTGTGTAGCTAGTTTGCTAAAGTTGTTTTGTGGTAGCATACACACTCAAGCAATCTTTTTTACTGCTTCATATTAAGAGGACTAGGATAATCTGTTGTGTCTGAGAATAACTTTTACAATCTGCAGACAGTTTATCAATTTGTGTGTCTTTACTCCTTCCACATTTTATGTATCTATAAAAAGGTTTTCTATTATGCTCAATATCTTTATATAAATTTTATTAAATTTTTTTCCTTGATCTTGTCTCACCCTATGCATAATCTGTTTGTCCATTTTGTTTATTTCGGTTTTCAAAGTTGTAGTTCGGCCCGTCTTCCATTTCTTATATTTTTTGCCTCTTACTTTAATCAGCTATCCTGTTCATATGGAAATATATCCCCCTGATGTTGTATGCCTAGATCCTGATGTTAAACACAATTTTTAGATTTTTTTGCACTCAATTTCTCTTTCAAATCTTTCCACATTCCATCTGCAGTTTTTCCTCTGAACATCTCACCCTAGTTTGATTTACAGTGACTGTTTTGCTTCCAATCTGTAATTAACCTTCTGTGCACTAGTTTAGATTTCAGTTTGGCAGAATTATCTAGCAACAAATTAACCTTTATAACCCCATGATCACTGCATATCAATGGTGGTAAAACTTGACTTGAAGTAACAGTAATTTCTTTAGGAACACAAACAATGCCTAGTATGTTCCTTCCCCTGGTATTTTTTTTTATAATCTGAAGCGATTGTTGTTCCTGAATATATGTTGTGAATAATTTTCTCACTCACGTCATTGAATCGGATCTATATTAGAACATCGAAATTTCATTATTTCGAATGTTCTAACATCAACACCTATTCAGCGAATGCTGACAACATCGAACATTCAGAACAGCAAATTTTTTCCTAGGGAAAAAATTTGCTGTTCCCAAATGCATATACACAACACAAGCACACCAAACAAACAGCAATCCATACACATGCACCCAAAATCTTGCAGCTAACCCTACACTAAACTGTACAAACACCACTAACTATCCACTTACCTTAACCCAAACCCTAACCCTAAGGTCCGTCACTATCGCACAGTCACCTCACACGTGCTCTAACCCTAACTCACCTAACCCGCCCTAACCCTCACATCCACACAATCGCACACATTCTTCCCTCGTGCCCTAACCCTAACTCACCTAAGCCATGCCCAATCGCACACTTACCAGAACCCGACCCGTAACTTTCCACCATAGCACTGAAAATAGCAAAACGACAGAAACGGCAACCACATTTTTTTCCCTAGGAAAAAATTCGGTTATCTGTTGTTTTGCTATTTTCAGCATTCGTTGAATAGGGTTCGATGTTAGAACATTTGAAATAATGAAATTTCGATGTTCTAATATAGACCCCATTGAATCAATATTATTCCAGTCTGTTTCTGGTAAATTTAAGTCCCCAGCTAATATTATTCTTCCTGCCTGTGTTTCATGCCAGAAATGTATGAATTCCTCTAGGTCATCTGCACTTGACTTTGGCGGTCTGTACACTCCAACAATTGCTATATTTTCCAGGGTTGTTTTCAGTGTCACAGTTACACAGTCAATAGTATTGGTGTTATCAGTGAATATAATCACAGGTCTCATAATTATCTTTAATCCCTATCATAACACCTCCACCTGATTTTTTTTTAGAATGTCTGTTACAATAAAAACATTTATACCCTGACAGAACTGGTTTCTAGTCATTGTTCTTTAACCATGCTTCACAAACAATAACAACATCAATGTTGTGGGAATGTAGCAAATTTTCCAATAAAAAAAACTTTATTATTAATGCTCCTAGCATTAACCACATCAGAGATGCATCAAATGTTGCATATCTGTGAACTGTTAAGTTTTTGACCTGGCAAACATCCTGCCTAGTGTTTGTCAAATATTTCAAAATATTTGCTGCAAAAATGCTCTTCCCTCATCTTAACAAATGCACACCATCCTGTTTGAACACATCTGCCTGAAACTAGGCTTGGATGCTCTACACATTTCCATTGTTTAAAACAGGACATCATGAGACAATGTAGCAATTGTCTAATGTTCAATAACAACTTTTTAATCCTTAAAGAAATGAACACAGTATATGACACAATACCCCACTCATGCATTATTGACAAACTCAAGAGGCTAGGTACAAACCCGTATGTCACCCGGTGGATAGCCAACTGCCTCACAGACAGGACCCAGGAATTTAGAATCGAGGAGTCCACCTGTACAAAGAGGCCAGTTACAAGTGGAGTCCCTCAGGGCTCAGTCCTTGGACCGCTCCTTTTTGGTATTTACTTATCTGAAGTCAAGGCCAATGCCAATGGTCTCTGCCTGACTAAATGTGCAGATAATTGCAAATTAGGAGCTGTCATTGAATCTCACATCAAGAAAAATGTTCTTCAGGAAGGGCTGACACAGACAAACAATAGTGTCAGAGCCATGGACTAAAACTAGATGCCCATTAATCCATAACAGTATAATTTGTGAAGTTATCCACCCCTGGTAACTACCATATTGATAACACACCCCTTAGAGTTGACCCAGTAGTCAGGGACTTAGATCTAGACAGTAGTCAGGATCCTTAGACATGGACAGTAATCTAGCCTTTGACCATCACATGTCTACAGTAGTGAGGAAATAATTCTATGATGTGCATCTTATGGCATCTAAGTCCAAGGAAGTCATTGTTGCACTGTATTCAGCATTCATCATTGAGTACAATGTGCCTAACCAGGCATATCCAACAACTGGAACACCCATATAGGTTCCTCACTAAATGAATACAGGGTATAAGTAAAATGTCCTGAGCAAACCACCTCGAGGCCCAATCCCTGTATTCTGTCTCCTACAGGCTTTGGAGGAGAGATCTATGCCTGGCATACAGGGCATTGTCAGATGCCACTCTTGATGGACCTCCTGCATATCCTCAAAACAAGTAGGACCAGAATTACCTATTCTAAAGACTTAAACCTTGACTGTAATATAAATAGGGCCTGCTGGAAAGGCAGGTATGTATCCCAGAGGCTACCCAGTCTCTGGAACAGGCTCCCCATCCATGTGAAGCAGGGTTCCTCCCTAGCCCAATTCAAGTGCAACTTGGACAATTGGATGGGGAACAGGAAATTCATCTCTGGTTTGGCACCTATGTCTGTAATGGACACTGGCAACCTGTAAATGGTTCATCTCCCAGGCCACTGCTTGTAAATGTTTCATCTCCCAGGCCCATGCTTACACCTATCAAGGGCATCAGAACTTGTCAGAGATTTGGGATGCATAGCTAGACTTAAAAAGGACCTTGTGGTCACTAGCCTGGTAAACATCTATGAACCTATGAACCTATGAGAGAGAAGGATGCACAATTTCCTTGGAAGTAAAAATCTTGCATACAAATAAGGTTGTCAAGAACACTCACTACATCCACCACACAGCGTATCCACACACATAGATCAACTTATGCTGAGGCACTACAAGACAATCTTCCCAAACCTCAAAGACCTCCTAAGCCTGCAAACAACAATGCCTATCCTCAGTAATCTCTAAGGCATACACCAAAGTCAACATCAAATATCGCACATAAGCCTATACCTAATGTACCCCAAAAAACAAAGCCCACAAGGCAAGCAAACAACTTACCCACGACACTTGTTATAGGAGACTCCACTGTATGACACACAGATGCCCCACTTACCAGACTGGACAAGGAGAAAATTACAGTCAGCTGTTTATCTGTAGTCAGGATCCGTCAAGTTGCACATGCACACAGGTCAATGCACTATAGGCATCAGTATGATTCTATCATAGTCCATGTGGGCATAAATGACTTGAGTCATACCTCTCTGAACTATATGAAGAGAGACATTATAGACCACTCTGAACATGTGTCTCAGACTGGTATGTGCCTTGCATTGAGCAGCATTCTACCTTCACCAAGGATGATGCATGCAGCATTCGACCGTCACCAAGGATGATGCGCGCAGCATTCTATCTTTACCAAGGACGATGCCACAGTATGATCTTAAAAATGATTGACTTTAACAACTGGCTAAGTTTATGATGTCAATCTGGGGATTCAAATTCTCTCAGCCTGGGAGGACATGGTCAATAAACCACATTGCTTTGCCAAAGATGGCCTGCACCTGTTCCCCCAGGCTTCCAGATTTTGGCTAAAATTTTATCCATTCCCTAAGATCCTTTTTTAGGCAATGCCAAAGTGACAGACCTACCAGCATAGCAAATAAAACCCAAAGGAACCTAAAGTTTTTATTGTTCAATGCTAGGAGTCTTAAAGGAAAACTCCACCTTCTCCTACAGTTTAACTCAACTCTTAGGGAGTTTTTCTCCTTATAATATAATTCCACTGTTGTGTTGATACCAGAAACCTGCTTGTACTTTATAAAATGTTCATTTCCCACCCACTTTTTTTAAGCTTAACTTCTCACATATGTTGCAGAGGAATATGTCTACACCTGCAAGACATACCACAGACACAGGGAACTTTATAACCAGGAGCTCAGACTGCTGTAAACAAGACAGAGAGGTATGAAACTGTTTTCCATTGTCTTTATAGCAGATAAGAACAGAACTTACACTGACTCATTGCTGCTTCCAATGTACCCCTGCCTTTCATAGCAAAACAGAGCAATTAGATCAGTCAGGGGTTCAAAGGCAATTGTCACTCTTTTGTCAAATTTACATAAGCAGCATCACAGTATTGAAATGCTAAGTTTTAAACTTTAAATGCTTGTTGTTTATACTACTTTACATTTTAAGAGGACTTGAATGTAGTATCAAAGATTTCTGTGACATTTACGGAAAAGTCAGCGAATATTTTTTCTTATAAAGTATCAACACATTTACCAAAGTGTAAGGGAGAGGCTGTCAATTCATCTTGGACTACAAAAAGATACTATAAACAAAGGCCTGAGATTTAGTGACCGTTTCAGTTGCAACTGTATAATTCCTTAGCATACTATAAAACAAACCCTAAGACACACACAAATGAGGGCAATTCAAGAAATAAAAGAAGCACTCGTGTTACAGCCAGTACCATAAGATGACAGTGATTAACACTAATCCCATTACATATCAATGGAGTGGGAATACATCACTACTACTTTATGTTTAGCACAGGGTTGCCAGACGTCCCTATTTGGGCGGGACTGTCCCGAGATCAGCAGCCTGATCCTGAGTCCCGCCCTGCCGGTTAAAATCCCGGCCAGCCTCCGCTTTGTTTGTTTTTTTTTTTTTTTTTTGATTGTCCTGTATACCTGGTATACGGGCCAATCAAAAATTGCTAAACACGGAGCTTCTTGTGTTCCGCATTAAACACGAGAAGCTCCGTGTTTGATTGGCCCATATGCCGGTATACGGGCCAATCAAAAATCGCTAAACACGGAGCTACCTTGTGTTGAATGAGGAACTGCAATGCATTAAACATGAGAAGCTCCATGTTTAGTGCAGAGCTACTGTTCTTTAATGTGGAACCGCATTAAAGACCTTTTTTTTTTTTATGGTCTTCACTTGCCGTGAGAGACCTTCTTTTTTTTGTCCCTACCTGGGGGGCTGGAAATCTGGCAACCCTGGTTTAGCATGATATAGCATGACTCATATAAAGCGGACTTGAAATGGATTATGGGAAGGTGAAAGCCTTGAAGAAAATTAAGATCATGTTGATATGTCAAGCCCCACTGACAAGCCATTTTGCAGAAAACTTATTAAAATTCTAGAAGAAGCAGTCTTAGTGATTTTGTGGTGTTAAAATAACTCAAACAACAGAGAAAGAGTGAAAAAATAGATTTTTGTTTACTTCTAAGGTAGAGTTTTCCTTTAACAAGAAACTCCACACCCTACAAGCTTTCCTCACTCTGGAGAATATAGAGATCTGTGCCATTACTGAGACATGGATTAAAGCTGCAGGAAGTACTCTGGCAGTGCAAAGTTACAGTGCTTTCCACACATTTAGATCATCGGCCGCATAGCCGGGGACTAAATGTGGAGGTGTCTTGATTTACATTAGCAACAAGTATACCTCAAGGTTTGTTAAACAGGAGGATACCCTGGAATTCATACATGGGCAAATCACCTTAGAGTCTCTTACCATATCTTAGCAAGTTATAGGTCACCATCTATGTCTCAAAAATCCCACAACTCTTATTTATACCTACTGGAGGCACTCTCCATATAACCAAGCACTCTATTCATGGTAGACTTTAGCTCCCCCTGTATAGACTGGGAAACACATACTGGATCCAACTTGCAGCCACAACATTTCCTGGACTATGACCTTGATCAGTTAGTGAGCACTTCAGCCAGATGTTTAAAAATACTGGACCTTGTTCTGACCAATATGGAAGAGCACTGCACTCCCTCCTCCCATGTCACATCCTCACTGGTGAGGTGAGATCACAAAGCTGTCTCATTTAAAATAAAGGTCAACTTGGAAAACCCAAAAAAATCCTGTTACAGAGAGAAACTATTATAAAGCAAACTAAATCCTATTAAGAGACAGTTTGTAAAAATTCAATGCCCCACCCAACTCAGAGTTCACAACAGCGTGTGCAGAATTATTCACAGAAACACAAACATGTAAATGTCTACACAGAGACTGTTGTACCTACCAGAAGTGAGCCTAAAATAAACCCCCAAAACAAACCACACAGGTGGTACCTTAAACTTAACAGGGTATATAACAAAAGGAAAAAAGTCATAGCCAAAGTCAGAAAGAGCAACTCTCATAATGACAAGAGCTCACTAATAAAACTAAACAGGAAACTAAGAGGACTAATTAAATCCGAGAAGGCCAATTATGAGGTCAAGGTAGCTTCTCAGGCTAAAGACAAACACAAGGCCTTCTACAGCTGTGTCAGAAACCTCAGAGGTAACATGCAACTGTGTGCAGAACTGGTAGTAGACTTTACCCCCCCCAACTCACCCCTGACACCCCTTGTGAAATTTCTACCACAACACCCCCCATAACTATCAGCAGGAAACAGGTCATAATGGCACTAAGTAAGGCTAAAAACATAGCCTCAGTGGGGCCTGAGATTATCCCAGGTTGCCTCCTAAATAGCATGATACATGACTTATCAGGACTACTTGACTCACTTTTCAACTACAGCCTGAAAACAGGCTACATTCCAAGTGACTGGAAGATGCAACAGTTAACAGTTATCCCCTTCATAATGGTGGATCACCAACTGACCTTGGAAACTACAGACCTATTAGTCTGATAGTATAATATGCAAAACCATGGAATGCGTTATCATGGAAATGATAAGGCATTGGCAGCCTACAGACAATGGATCCATCCCAGTTTGGTTTTGTCAAAGGAAGGTCATGCCTGCTTAACCTGGTAGAGTTCTTTGAGGAGGTAACCAAAGCAATGGATGAAGGGAAAATGGTGCATACTGTCTACCAAAATCTGGCTACGGCATTCAACACAATACCCCACTCAGGGTTTGTGGACAAATTCACTGAACTGGAATAAATCCTTGTACAACTCACTGGATTGCCTACTGACTCACAGACAGGACCAGAGAAGTCAAGATTGGTGAGACCACCTTCACCAAGAGGCAGGTCGCCAGTGGAGTACCACAGGGTTCCATGCTGGACCCATTCCTGTTTGGCATTTACTTCTCAGAAGTCAAGGCTAATGTCAAGGGCCTCCGGATTAACAAGTCTGCAGATTATTGCAAATTGGAAGCTATCATAAATTCCCCCATGACACTAACTTTCTGCAAGAGGGTCTAACAGAGACAAATGTCTGGTGCCAAGGCCATGGATTAAAACTCAGCACAAAGAAGTTCATTATAGTGCCTTTTGGGAAAATATCTACCCAGCTAAATGACTTCATTGATATGATCCCCCTAAGAGTTTACGATAATTACAGATCAGGGAACATACGTAGATAGCAATCTGGCCTTTGACCAACATATAAGCAAGGTAGTAAAGAAAATATTCTATGTCACCCAGCTTTTAAGTAACAGTATGGCATACAGGTCCAAGGAAGTTATAGTACCACTCTAGACATCCCTTATCGGACCCATCATTGAATACAATGCCCCCTCTGGCATGTACCTGACTAAGCATATGCAAAAGTTTTAATACCAATAGAAGTTCCTCAACAAGAGAATCCAAGGTATTACAACACTATCCTTTACAGATTGCCTTACAACCCTGTCTCTATACTTTGTCTTCTACAGGTTGTTGAGAGGCAATCTGTGCTTGGCATATAAAGCATCCTTAGATCCAGCCCTGATGGTGCTTTTGCACATCCAGCAAACAAGTAGCACCAGAAACACTTGATCCAGGAATTTAAACTTTGCTTCAGACATAAACAAAACATGCTGGCAAGACAAATATGTGAGACAAAGTATCCCCATGCTCTGGAATAGGCTGTCCATCCATCGAAGCAGAGTCCATCCCCAACTCTATTCAAATGTAGCCTTAACCATTGTATGAGAAATCTCAAATTCATCCCTACGCTGTCCCCCATGTCTCTTATCGACAGAGGTCAACAGTAAACATTCCCTAACTAACACTGAATGGGTAATCATAAATTAATCCCTCTACTGGCCCCCCATGTCTCTTATAGACAGAGGCCGACAGTAAACATTCCCTTACTAAAGTACTATTCCCCCCAACACACATACACACACACACACACACACACACACACACACACACACACACACACACACACACACACATAACCTTTTAGCAATCTCCTAACATATCCCTCCTAACAAACACATCCACCCCCCCAATTAAGACCAAGAAGTGGAAGGCATAACATTCCAATCAAGAAATCTCTTTCCCTAGCCATCCCAAGAGGACCCCTCCCAAGGTGCCTCTCACTCCTAAAGTGGATGGTTCTCCCATGCCCACACTGGGCATAAGAACAGCCAAAGAGGACTTGTCTGATCCCTGGTCCATAGCGGTCAGCAAAGCTGCACCGGAGGGATTCAAGGTAGCCAGTACATGGTATGTATAACCAGAAGGCCACTGCAGAGACAACCAACATTGTCTGAGGCATTGATTGACTTAGCCCATGGTAAAGGCAAGGACTCTTGCTTCAACTGTTTTTTTTTTATTTTTAAGTGTGTTGGAAGAAGGAATGTCAGGACTGGTTTAAGAATTTGTGCTGTAGTCAAGGAAGAAGCCTGATTGCTGGTAAGCACTGCTGGGATGAGTCAGTTGAAATGTAAGTAGTCAGACAAGTGCTCACAAACAGCGCGCGCGCGCACACACACACACACACACACACACACACACACACACACACACACACACACACACACACACACATGCACACACGCACACTCCCTCAAAATTCAAATGTAAATGCGCAAGCAGTACACTAAAATCCTGTTAGAACTTGAAGTCCCTTTCACATAATGCGCACTGACAGAAAACAAGAAATTAAGAAAAGATACCACAATGTGTAGTCAAGTGCCAAAACATAAAATACATTTCTAGCTGTGAAATGTACTTCACCCTGCTTAAATATAATGCCTTCAAGCAGTAAAATAGTGAAGGCCAAGTACTAGTCACAGAGTGCACACAAGCACCAAAACACTCAAATAGTGTTTAAGTACATAAAAACAGTTCCCAAGGTTTCAGTCCTTACAGTTTAGTTAAAATGTCTCAATAGCAGTACACTTTTATCACAAAACCAGCTGCAATATTCAATAATAAGCCCTGTTCTAAAAAATAAAAGTTTGATATTAATAAAATTGTCAGTATTCTTCAAAAAATAGAAAATACATCACAATATTTTCTGTGTGGAAGGGTTCACCTTTGGAGATTTATCTGTCAGAAATGAAGTCTATAGCCAGTTGCTGTCCAGTCAGGCTTCATTCCATATGAATGGAGAACTACAACAGTCATCCCTTTGCAGAATGGTTGGCCTTCACTGGACCCCAGAAAGTATGGGTCTCCTTTAGATCATCAAAATTACACTCCACCAAATTTAAAATTACAGAGACCAGCTGCTCGAAATACCAGAATGTTGAATGATGACTATCATGAAACTCACAACACTGAAACAATGCATATTAACAAAAAAACAACAAGACGTCACAGTCTCTAACATTTTTGTAGGGGTCAAGCCCCCCCTGCACCACCACACTCCCTGCTAATTATATATACCAACTCCGAGATCGCACTACAGGGGTGTATTTCCCAATCCTCAGTATACTGCGATCTGCATTTAGAAGCTACAGACACTGTACAAATATAGAAGTGGTAAGGAGTACCATAAGGTACACAAACACTGAATACCAGAAGCTAACAAGTTTGTTGTAACTATTTTGGTGGAACAAACATCAGCAAAACTCACTTTCGACATTCTGGTATTTCAAACAGCTGGTCTCAGTAATTTTAAATTTGGTGGAATGTAATTTCGATGATCTAAAGGAGACCCAAAACTACAGACCCATTAGTCTGACTAGTTTCATATGCAAAGCTATGGAAAGAATTACCATGGAAATTACTAATAAAGACATTGTAAACCTTCAAGACACTGGATCCAACCCAGTTTACTTATGTCAAGGGAAGCTCATACCTACTCAGTCTGGAAGACTTTTTCAAGAATGTCACTAAGGCAATGGAAAAGGGCAAAACTCTGCACACTGCCTACCTTAGCCTGGCCAAGGCATTTGATACAATACCATAGTTGAGCATTGTAAACAAACTCAGAAAGTTAGGCATAAACCCCCATGCTTCATGCTGGACTGCCAGCTGGTTCTCAGATAGGACCCAGAAAGTTAGAATAGGGGAGCCCACCTCCACAAAGAGGACAATCACTGGACTCACTGCTAGCTCCTCTCCTTTTTGCCATCTACTTCTTAGAAGTCAAGATCAACATCAACAGCCTCTGGCTCACCATGTTCGCAGATGACTGCAAATTGGGAGCAGTCACACAGTCCCACCCAAGAGCTTCAGAAAGGTCTAATACAGACACAACTCAGTGCTAAGAAATGCATAATAATACTCTTTGGGAAGTCAACTCACTGATAATACACTCCTAGGAGCAGATCCAGTAGACAAGGATTTGGGTATGTATGTAGACAATAACCTGGCTTTTGACCAAAATGTTTCTAAGGTAGTAAGGGAATAAATCTATGTTGTTCAATTGATAAACAAGGGTATGCTAAGTCCAAGGAAGTCATCATTCCACTGTACTCAACCCTCATCAGACACATCATTGAGTACAGTGTCCCCTTCAGTATGTAGCTGAGCAGGCACACACAACTGAAAAGACCACAGAGGTTCCTCACAAAAAAAAAATAAAGTCAAAGTCAAAAGTAACTTTATTATCATTCAGACCATGCATAAAAATGCAAAGCTGAATGAAATGATGTTTCTCCAAGCTCATGTACAACAGAAACACAGAAAAAATACACATATACACAACAGTGACAACAACAGTGACCGAGTCGACCGAGGCACAGAAAACATAAAAGCTTCCTCAGCCATGCACAATTCCATTGGCTACAGAATCCCCTAGAACTACAATGCCACCAACTCTCTCTCTGACTCCAGCAACATCTCACGTCCAGTCCGGTCCCTCCAACACCACAGATCAAAAAACGATTCAAGAAAAACTGGCATACAAAGTCAGGTCCTTGCTACCTGCATACAGTGCAATGACCACTACCTAAAAGCCCAAACAGCCACAAACACTACAACAATCTTTTCACCATCCTCACCATTAATACCATCACCGGTTCCATCTCTGACTACCAGCAGCATTCCAAACAGAGTCTGATTCCCTCCGACCCAGCAAATTAAATCCAGTCCTTACAAATGAACACACAAAAAAAAAAAAAACATATACAGGGCATTATCAGCATGTCCTATGCAGATCACCTCAAAGCCCAATGCATGTACTCTATCTCCTACAGACAGTTGAGGGGTGATCTATGTCTGTCATACAAGGCATCCCAAGATCCAACTCTGATGGACCTGTTGCATATCCACAAAAGAAATAGAAACACAGCTACCCAATCAAAGGACTTAAATTTTGCTTGTAACATGAATAAGGCATGTTGGAGGGACAGGTATGTGTCTCAGAGAATACCCCTTCTCTGGAACAGGCTTCCAGTCCATGTGAAGTAGAGTCTTTCCCCTGACCCAGTTCAACCATAACCACGACCAGTGAATGGGAAATCAGAAATTCACCCCTGTTCTCCCACCTATGTCTCTAGTACACAGAGACAGCCTGTAAGTGTCTGACCATGCATTCCTTAGCTTACACATACCCCTAAAAATAACCCTAAAATAACTTCTAGGGCACCAAAGTCATTGGATACATTTGGGATACATAGCTAGGCTTAAAAAGCCCTTGTGGTCATTAGCCTACTGTACACTTATATACTTAAATCATCACAATGATCTTTGGGGAGAACTTCAAAATCTTCAGAATTACCCTGGACATCAGTGGAAAGGGTGGAAAGACATATAATAACATTATCAACCAAAGGAAAGAACAAGCATCTGTTTTCTAGGCTTATTTGCAAGGAGTCCTGTAGCAGATTTTTTTCAGTTGTCTGTCTTGAAAGGAGGCAAACATATCTACTTGAGTTGTTCCATGCAACTGCATCCATTCCAGGAAGACCCCCTCATTCAATTTCCATTCATGAGGGTCTGTCCTGGTCCTGCTCAGCTTGTCTTACACTAAATCTTGATCTGACATAATGAAAGAAGCTTAGAAGGTTAAGGAGTGTTGAAGAGCTACCTCCCAGCCACCATAATCAGCCTGTACAGAGGGTACGATCTGCTAGCCCCCCCATTTGTTTATGTTTTAACACAGCTCCACTGAGTTAGCCAACCAGCCACTGCTCTGTTGTATTCATCTGTGCAATCCAAAGAATATGTTGCATTCTGCTAACCGTAAGTACAATTTTATACTGTATTTTGTACTTTTAAACTGTATTTTTGCTAAATTGCTGATATTTCTTAAACTGTTTTTGCTGATTTTTTTGCAGTTTTTATCTGCTGTAGCAGAGTCTAGATTCAGACCTGCTGAATCTGGTTCTGTTTGTTAAATTGAGCACTAAATCAGGCTGTCTTTTGTTGGATAAGGCCTCGCTGCACCCTTGTGGCAGGAGAGTGCAGTTAGGACTCATCTGACTAAAGTTTGCTGGCAAAGGGCTCAGTTTTGAGCTTTTTATTGGTTAAATTGTTTAATTCAGTTTGCTTACTGTTACTACATAAGCCCCATGTTTGCACAGGTTTGTGCTTATTTTAACACAGTTCCTCAAAATTAAAGGCAACCAGCCACTGCTCTGCTGTATTAATGTGTTTATGAGTAGCACACCTCTGTGCACTGTCATGCACTACCATACAGTGGGGGTAAACACTGACGGTTACAGATGCAAAAACTTCAGTAGATAACTTTTCCCTTAGTAGCTGCCCATGATCCAGCTGAGAAGTACTTAAACTGCACTTAGCACCTCAGCTGACCTTTTGGCCCTTAAACAGTACAAAAACTACCAAATCCACAATAGTCCCATACCATGTAGAGACCCCTGCTACTCTAGACCCTTTATAGAGCACCCCACTAGTATAGACCCTGTTGCAACCAGTTATACCACACTCATCCATTTTCTCTCTCCACTGTGAAAACAGAATTTAACCTAGCATTATGGATGGTCAGTTTCTCTTCATTTGTCCTACCATCCTGAGGCAGCCTAGCAACTGTCTCATGTACACTGACAACTCTCTTCTCCTAAATCACCCAAGTACAATTTGTGAGAGATGCATCAACACTAAGAATCTGGAATCCTTGCTCTCTCACACACAGAACAGTAACACTGAACAGGTTGTCAGCTCACATAATACATCTCCTACACAAACCATGCACTCAACACATAAACCATCATACGCGGAGGTACTCAACATAAACCTACCTAAACACCAGAGACCTTCCAAACACAAACATGCTACAGCTAATACAGCACCTACAGCACTCAATACACATAAAAACACAAGCACCAGTGACTCACCAAATAAATCCCTAAGGCAAAACACATCTAGACCAAATTATTGAGTCATAGGTAACTCCATTGTGAGATACGCAGATGTCCCACTCACCAGGCTGGACATGGAGAAGGTTACGGTCAGCTGTCTATCAGGTGCTAGGACCCATGAAATCACACATGCACTTTAGTCTCTCAACAACAAGTACCGTTATGACTCGGTCATAGTTTGTGTTGGTGTGAATGACTTGAGAAGTACTTCACTGGACTATATGAATAGAGACAAAATTGAGCTCCATGAATATGTGTCTCAGACAGGTATGTCCCTAGCCTTGAGCAGCACTCTATCCCCACATAGGATGATACCACAATATAAACCAAAAATTATTGAAATTATTGACTTCAACAACTGAAGCCGCGGTGGTACAGCGGTAGCATTGTTGCCTCACAGCAAGAGGTTCTCCTGTTTGATTCTCGTCTGGAGTGCCTTCTGTGTGGAGTCTGCATGTCCTCCCCGCAGTCAAGTGTCCTCCAAAAGACATGTGTGAATGGGTGTGCCTTCGCTGAAGGTTGGGCATCGGGCTGGCAACTCGGCACCATAAAAATCTACTGCCAATCATTAGCGGACCGGAGTTCCGCTGTGGCGACTCCTAACCAGGAAAAGCCACAAAGACAAACATTGACTTCAACAACTGGCTTACTTTCTGGTATCATTCTGAGGGGATCCAGTTCCTGTCAGCCTGGGATAACATGGTTGATAGACCATGTTGCTTTGCCAGAGATGGTCTTCACCTGTCACCTCTAGGCTTTTGGTTACTGGCTAAGGCACTTGCCACCCCCATAGTGTCTTTTTTAGGCAAGGTCTCAAGAACAAAATTTCTGATGTGAAAATATCACTCACAGATAAATTAAATCTTATGCTGCTAAACGCTAGGAGTTTAAATCAGAAACTACACTCTCTGGAAGCACTCCTTTCCCTGGATGGCTGATCACTGGTTGACGCCTGTGCAGTCACAGAAATGTGGTTCTAGACCACAGAAAGTACCCTGGCCTTGCAAGGCTACAATGCTTTCCACACTTTCAGACCATAAAATGAATGTGTGAAAACCAAAGGAGGAGCATCTATCATCATCAAAGATAATACACCTGTAGACTGGCTAGACAGAAAAACTCCATGGAGCTATGCCAAGTTCAACTAACTGTGGGCAAGACCCCCCCCCCCCTTCAAGTCATCATCAGCTATAGGCCCCCTTCAATGAACCAAGATAACCACACTATTTATTTGGACCTACTTGAGTGAATCAAATTACATACCAGACACTCTAGTCATGGGCAATTTTAATTATCCCTCCATCGATTGGGAAACTTATATGGGTACCAACATGCTCGCACAAAGGTTATTGGACTTTGTTAACACTAATGCCTTGGAAAAAATAGTATGCAACACCACAAGGGGCTCAAATATTCTCAACCTGGTCCTCACCAACATGGGTGATCATTGCACCACCACAAGTATAAAACCCTCACTGGTTAAATCTGATCACAAATTAGTCACATTTGAAGTAGCTATAACACCTGAATACTTCTTAGGTGAAATCAGGATAAAAAACTTTACCAAAGCTAATTATACCCCCCTAAGGAATGGCATAAATACTTTCCAAGCTCCTGTTCCTACAGATGGCATTGACAGCCATGCTAAGGTATACACAAATGCCCTGTACAAACACGTGTACAAATGTATTGACATGGCTATACCTGATAGGATCAGAACGAGATCCTCAAGAAAAAACAATCCTCTCTGGTGGACATCTAGCATTAATAAGTTATACAGCAAGAGGAAGAAGATGCTGTCTACGAATAAAAAAGACAGGTCCCAGCACTGGAAGAACACCCTCCTATGCTTGAACAAACAAATAAGACAACTTGTAAAATCCTGTAAGGACAACTTCGAAGAAAAAAAAATAGCAACTATAACTAAGTATAACCATAAGGCATTCTTCAGCTATATCCGTAACCTAAATGATAGGACTCAGACATGTGCTGAACTAGCTGTGGATGCCATCACACACACTGATCTTGTAAAAAATAGCTAACCTATTAGCTGACAGGTTTGATAAAAATTTCATCACCCCCATCCCCTCCAAACATTCCACAAAGCAGTCCCTCTAGATCAACCCCACCTTGCATCCCCAAAGAGCAAGTCATTAATGTTCTCTCCAAGGCTAAAAACACAGCCTCTGTGGGACTGTGTAGCATCCCAGTTTGCATTTTAAATGGTCTAAAACATTAGTTAGCAACTCCATTAGGTGCTCTCTTCAACAGCAGCCTGAGTACCGGTTTTCTCCCTGCTAAATGGAAAACAGAAACTGTTATCTCCTTATATAAAGGGGGTACAGCAACAGACCCTGAGAACTACAAACCCATAAGCTTAACCAGACTTATCTGTAAGGCCATGAAACAAATCATCATGGACCTTATAAATAAGGATATAGTTGATCTCCAAACCCTTAATCCAACACAGTCTGGTTTAGTTAAAGGCAGGTCATGTCTGTCAAACCTGGTGGATTTCTTTGAAAACATCATCAGAGCCATAGACAAAGATAAATCTGTGCCTAGAGCCTACCTTGACTTAGCCAAGGCCTTTGACACAATTCCAAATCCTAATATCATTAATGAACTCTCCCAGTTGAATAGCAACCCTTATGTCATCAGGTGGGTTGCTAACTGGCTCACCAATTGATCACACTCAGTCAAAGTTGGGGATTTTATCTCAACCAGCAAACCTGTCACCAGTGGGGATCCACAGGGGTCAGTGCTGGGCTCCCTGTTGTTTGGAATATACTTCTCAGAAGTTCAGGGCAAAACAGAGGGGGTGCGGCTGACTAAGTTTGCTGACAACTGCAAATTAAGTGCAATCATTGAATCCCCAAACGATGTCAATAGACTTCAAAATGGACTTACACAAACCACTGATTAGTGCCAAAGCCATGGACTCAAACTCAATGCAAAAAAATGCATTACCATCCCCTCCTGTAAAAACAATATCCCTGCAGACTACCATATAAATAATAATACCCTAAGTAACAATTCAGTAGTGAGAGACTTGCGAACTTAAGTTGACTGTAGCCTAAACTGTGACCACCATGAGTCTACTGTGGTAAGGAAGGTACTCCATGTCGTACACCTCATTAGCAAAGGCATTGCCTCAAGAGTGAAAGAGGTCATATTTGAGAGAATCAGAGATTTCTAACCAAGAAAATTCAGGGTTTCCAGCACATGTCATACACTGACACAATGAAGTCACTGTCACTGTACTCAGTAGTATACAGACTACTTAGAGGACACTTGTGCCTGGCCTACAGAGTAATTTTGGATCCAAATCTAATGGAAATGCTGCACATCTGCAAACCAAATGGGGAAAGGGTCACCCACTTCAGGGACCTTAACCTGGCCTGTGACATAAATAGCACCTACTGCAGTGACAGATATGTCTCTCAGAGGTTGCCACTCCTCTGGAATAGGCTACCAGTTCACATCAGACAAAGCAGCTCTATGATCCTGTTTAAGCATAGCCTCGATGACTGGATGGGAAACCATAAATTCCTGCTCGGGAATTCATCTATGGCTCTCTTAGATATGGACAGTCTTTGCTAGCAAAGATCTTGAGTTTAGGCAAGATCCTTTATATTGGGTTTCTCTAGTATTATATTGGGCACACACGGCTAGACTTATAAAGACCTACAGATCAATAGCCCAGTAACCACCTATGAACCTATGTACCACATAACAGTGGTGCCGTCATTAATCATCTGTAGAGGTCCGGGGGAGCATAGATGTTATAGAGTTTTAAGGCATGGATCACAGCCCACATCTGTCTGACACTGATGTGCTCTATTCTCTCTGAGAAGTTTCATAGTCCTTGCACCTTTACTGCATAGAAACTGTGCTCCCTATGTGAAATCTGATGCATCTGTCAGTTTCGTTTTTGAAAACCCTAGTTTAGAATCTTAAATTCCAGAGGATGCAAATGTTGAGTCCATATATATTTTTTTAGAAACCACTGAATCTTTCTCATTTTATTTTATTATTTATTTTACATTTGTTAACCAGATAGTGTCTGACTGGGCAAGTAGCCCATTTTCAGAGGAGACCCGGGGAGAAAAAGCTCCATAACAATAGTACAAAAAAGATTACAAACATTTTACAAATATTTACAAAAGAATATACAAAAAGTTTAACAGTTGCCTACAATCACAATTTAAAAAAGAGAATGTAAACAGAAGACATTACATTTCCTAAGCCTTATACTCACTAATGTAAATGCTGCACTGTTCGCTTTATGCCTGGTTCAACAACAGTAGTTTTAGTTATGTTACCATAGACTAAGCTATCTTGTAGAGTATTTTACCCATTGGTTAAAGCAACTGTTTTCTTAGTGTTTTACCTCCTCTTAGTGACTTCTTATTTTTTTCTTATCATAGATTTTAATTATGCTTTAGTAAATAATGCTCACTGCAACAGCTATAATAGCTTGTTGTCTAGCTGTGGCCGTGTGTTCTGCTATGTTTAGAGGAATGTAACAAATTTCACCCCGTTACACATCTATATTAACTATGTTTGTTTCTAAGTATATTTATTTTTAACTTTAGCAACATTTTAAATCTAAATTTTTTGTAACATTGCATCTGTATTACTGCGCTAGAGCGAATGTTAATGTAGAAGTCTAACAGTTTCTGTTTATATTGTTTGAGCTTCTCTTTCTGTCCTCTCTAAAATACTTTTCTTCTGTCTTCCATGTGCTACACAACATAACTGGTAACAATTTCTTTTTTTTCTTTGTTCTTTTCCTCTCCTCAGCTATCAGACAAGCTTTATTTCTTTTTCTCTCCATACTGCCAGCAGACTGTTTAAAGTGCTGCATACTGAATAACCGGTTGCAACAAAAATCACTCAACATATATCTCTGCTGTCTCTCACATCGCAGTGACCCTCTCTTTATCTGCAAAGTATGGTTACTTAGTTTTAAGTTTTAAAATATACTTATTTAAGGCATTATCTACTCTCTAGCAAGTCGGTACATTGTAAAGTAGCTCGGCAGCAAGGAACCCCCCCCCCATTCTTAAAAGACTCTCTGTTAGTTTCAACAAACTTATGTCCATTAAATGCTGGGCTAAGCCTGCTTTAAGACATTTCTTACCTGATAGTAGTACACAACAAAACTCTTTTTCTTCTATTAGCAGTACAAAGCCTTTTTCTGTTAAAGATTTTTTACTGATTGTTTCTGGACTGTGCTTACCTCTGGGCTCAGCTCAACCCACTCTGTTCACCCTCGCTTCACTCGGGCTCTCTCCAATCCCTACCCTACCCCCATTTCCACCGCCCCCCCCACTTTCCTTAAATTTATAATTACACTAAACCACACCTTCTAACTCATTATCCTATAACTTTCAGCTACCTTATCCAGCACACCCACAATCAATTATTTCTTTCACTTTCTACCCCACCTCAGTAACCATTATGTCATCCCTCACACAACACTCTCTCCCCTGCCACATTACTTTATCAGTACACTTTTCTCTCTACTAAACGTCACACAACTCACCCATATTTTTCTATTTCTCTACTATTCACCATGTCAGTCATCATGACTCTTCTGAGCAACTCTCTCCTACTCATTACTCTCTATCTAGCCTCCCACACCACTACCTTCATCACATCAAACATAACACACTACCCCTCTCCTACACTTCCCACTACTTCATACCATACACAACCAAATATCCATTTTCACATCTGTTCTAACCTCTACACTAACTCTAACATATTACTCTTCCACTATAAACATGACCATACCCCGACCCACCTTCCTATCCAGATTTCTTTTGACTAATATCCAAACTCAAACTCTCTCTTCTTCTACACTCACTAACAGAAATCAAACTCCAAGCTGACATACATCCTAACCCAGGGCCCACACATCTACCCCCACCCTGCCCCATCCAATAACACCCACAACACCTGCTAATACTACCCTCCACCCTCCTCCCCTAAAAAACTCCAAACCAGACTTACTCATAACTAATTTAAACCTCAGAAGTATCACAAAAAAAGAGTGAATTTCATGCAGCCCTAGCTACTCCTGATATAGTAATCATTGCCAAGACATGGCTAAAACCCCACATTAAAGATGAGGAAATACTTACTAGTGACTATAATGTTATTAGACAAGATAGGCTGAACAAGCATGGTGCAGGCATTGCCATCATGTATAAAATTTCCTCAAAATTGAAAAATTAATATGTACTCCCCCAGATTTATCAGAATCAGAAATTCTAATCACCCAATTTGAAGTAAATCCACATAAAACCGTCATGATTATTGCCTCCTACCTACCACCAGGAAATAATCTACCTACCATGGGCATCCTCTACTTTCAACCAAGAAACTATAGTACTAGGCAATTTCAACTTGGACTGGCAATCCTGCTCATCTGACAAACCCTCCAATTTTATCAATCTATTAAATTTCACCCAAACTATAAACTCTCCCACTAGAATTGATAAACACTTTAAGAAATAATCTATTATAGACTGGATACTAACCAATAAGCCTAACCCTGCCCACCATGCTGGGTGCCTCCCCGATTCTCTCAGTGATCACTCCCCTACCTTTCTACTAAGGAAATGTATTCACTCCCTCGTAATGTCATTTTCAAACACATATGGAACAAAAGAAACTTTTTCCCTACCATTTTAAATTCCCTACTTCAAAACTGCAACTGATCACCTCTAAAATCACTCCACCTAAAATAAGCTGTACAATATTTTAATGATACCTTCCTCAACACCCTTAATAACCTCGCTCCAACAAGAAAAATACACTCCAAAGCCAGAAATCTACCTTGGATAACCAAATACACTAAATCTCTCATTAAACAAAGGGATAGAGCCTGGACTACTTATCAAACCTCTAAAACCTCACTTTTTACAAACAACTAAGAAATCTAACGAAGAAGCAAATATTATCTGACAAAAAATCTTATTTTTTAGCCTGTCAGCAAAAACACATAAGTAACCCACAAAATTTTGGCAAAACATTAACAACCTCCTCAACCCTGGCAAAATCTCTACCCCTGACAGTTGTATTTTCTGTTTGTGAGTGCTCTATTCATGCTTTTCTGTGCATTTTTGATTTTTTTAAGTTTCTGTGTTCTAGTCTAGTCTGTTTGCAGTTAAAAGCATTCTCTAGAGTCTGCTTGCTTCTTGATCTGTTTAAAACTTTCATTTAGTGGCTACAGCTAGTAGCTGTAATAGTTTCCCACCCCCATACTTACAGCTAGCAGCTGTAATAGTTTCCCACTCCCCCTCCCTATTGTTGTGGTGTTCTTATACTTGGTGGCTTTGCCATTGCCCACCCGTACTGTATATTTAATCTGTGACACTCCTCCCAGTCTAGTGTCATTAGTTCATTCAATCTAATAGACAACATTTGTAAAGGCCAACCCACTCAGATTCTTAACCTTGAATTAACTTCTGTTCCATCTTTCTCCATTTCTACTTTACTGAAAAAAAATTCTAAGCTTGTTTTCCCCCTTTCCTGTAACAAGTGTAGTTCAGATACAGATTTGCTGTATCCAGGACTGTTTGTAAGTTCCTGAGCCCCCCCCCCCCCGCTTAACTAGGGTTAAATATTCCTGGTGCCATAAAGTCTGCTCTTCAAATTTTCACTTGCAGCTAGTCAGCTTTTTAGTTTTAGCACTCAAATCTGTTTCTTTGAGCTCAGCACTTGTTCAAAATTCCTTGTAAGCACTAAATAAGCTACAAATTACTACAGCACTCAACTTTCCTTACTTGTCTAGAGGAAAACGGTTTTTAGTACTTAATAAATAAGCACCTATCCAGGCATGTCTAAAGGTCAGCTCCTGGCATTTTCTCCTGTCTACCTGATGAATCTGGACATCTTAGGGCAATGCAGCAATTGCCTCGTGTACACAGACAACCCTCCCCTCCTACCACCCAAAACTCCAACCTGTGAGAGACGCACTTATATAGCCAAACTGGAAGCAAAGCTCTCTTCACCGAAGACTGGACTAGACAGTCAAGAGGAGAAGGTAAACACTTGCACCACACCACACTCATCACATAGTCCCTCAAAACCTACACAACAAAAACACACACATAGAAGCTCAAAACACACGCCTACATTCACGGAGGCTCTCAATAAACAAAACCTCCAAAGCAGAAATGCAAGCAACCTCCACCCCCCTAACACAACCCAAATGACACATAGCCCACAAACTCAGTGTGCCACTTAACTACAACCGATAAGGCATAACGTACCCAACACTCTAGTCAGAGGTGACTCTATAGCCATGCACACTTATGTTCCACTCACCAGGCTAAACAAGGAGAAAGTTACTGTCAGCTGCCTGTCAGGTTCCATTATCTGCCACATAATGCACGCACTCAGGTCACTCCACAACAAGTACAAATATGACTCTGTCACTGTCCATGTTGGTGTGAATGACCTGAGACGTACCTCCCTGGACTACATGAAAAGAGAAATGGAGGAGCTCTCCGATCTTGTAGCCCAAGTAGGTATGACCCTAGGCTTAAGTAGCATCCTGCCGTCACCCAGAATGATACCACAGTACAAGGACAAAATGATTGACTTCAACAATTGGCTAAGCTTCTGGTGTCATTCTAAGGGAATCCAGTATCTGTCTGCCTGGGATGACATGATCGACAGACCGCAATGTTTTGCCGGAGATGGCCTGCACCTGTCACCCTTGGAATTCTGGATACTAGCAAAGGCTCTTGCCATGCCCATAGTGCCTTTTTTTAGCCAAGGTTCAAATGACAAATTCACCACCATAACAGGTACAAACAAGCAAAATCTGAGGGTAATGCTACTCAATGCAAGAAGTCTAAACCTCAAAATGCACTCACTCTAAGCACTCCTTAAAATGGAGAACATTAACATCTGTGCAGTGACAGAGACCTGGTTCAAAGCTCCAGAGATCACCCCCGCATTACCAGGCTATAAATCATACCACACCTTTCGGCCACCTAACCCGGACTGAAACACTAAAGGCGGAGGCGTGTCCATATTCATTAAGGATATCCACACCTCCAAGCTAGTTGCTCAGCATAATGCATCCGAGATTATCCAAGTTCAACTAACCCTGGGCAAGACCGCAATCCAGATTGTAGCTTGCTATAGACCCCCCCCACCATGCCCCCAGATTCCCACTCCTCTTTCCTTGACACACTGGAAAATATTAGGGTACAACCCAACACCATAATAATGGGTGATTTCAACTACCCCACTATTAACTGGGAAAACTACTCATGCACTAACTCTTTTGCTCAACGTTTTCTGGAATTCATAAATTCCAATGTCTTGGATCAACTTATCCACACCCCCACAAGGGGCAGCAATATCACAACCTGGTCATCACCAGGGTGACCATGGGCGACTGGTGTTCCACAGCACTGGTCAATTCCTCGTTGGTCAGATCCGACCAGAAGCTAATCACCCTAGACATCCGCATCCCACCCCCCATTAGGAAAACAACCGTAAAAAATTTCTCCAAAGCCAACTTCACGCTTCTTAAGACAGAAGTAGCAAACTTCACGACACCCATGCAGATGGACAATAGAGGTACGACTGCTGAATCCTACACAAATGCACTTTATAAGCACTTACACGAGTGCATGGATCATGCTATCCCTAACAGAACCAAGATGCTATCCTCCAAAAAAGGAAGCCAATCTGGTGGTCTTCTGCCATAAACAAACCCTATTACAAAAGAAAGAAACTGTTGCAAAAAAGAGTAAAATCCCCTGATTGGAGGAACTCCCTGGTCAGCCTCAGTAAGAAGCTGAGATCCCTCATAAAATCCTCCAAAGCTAGTTATGAAAACAAAATTGCCACAGATTCTAAAGACAACCACAAAGCATTCTATAGCTATGTCAAGCATCTCAATGGCAACACTCAGATCTGCTCTGAGTTACAGCACAATGGCACTAAATATACAGAACCAACTGATATTTCAAAAATCCTGGCAGATAGGTTCAGTGCTAGCTTTACCCCCCTCTCACCCCCTAAAGGGCCCATCTCTATACTGGAAGAATGCAAAGTTCCTGTAATCACAACTGCACAGGTAAAAACCTCACTCTCCAAAGCCAAGAACACAGCATCCAGGGGACCTGACAACATCCCAGGCTGCCTTCTACATGAACTACAGAATGAACTGGCACCCCACCTAAGTACCATGTTCAGTCATAGCCTCACCTCAGGCTTTGTGCCCACTGAATGGTGCACCGTGACAGTTATTCCACTCCACAAAGGGGGAGCCATGACAGACCACAGGAACTATCGCCCCATTAGCCTGACAAGCCTGGCCTGCAAGGGCATGGAACATATCATCATGGAACTCATAAACAAAGACACTGGAGATCTCCAAACTCTGGACCTCACACAGTTCGGGTTTGTAAATGGCAGATCATGTCTCCTAAACCTGCTAGACTTCTTTGAAGAAGTCACCAAAGCCATAGATGAAGGTAAGGTGGTTCACACAGCCTATCTAGATCTCACCAATGCATTCAACACCATCCCCCACTCTGGAATTATAGATAAACTCACTAAACTAGGTATAAATCCCTATGTCACAAGATGGGTTGCCAACTGGCTTACTGACAGAACCCACACTGTGAAAGTAGCAGACTCCAAATCAGACTTCAAACCAGTGACAAGTGGAGTACCACATGGTTCAGTCCTGGGTCCTCTCCTGTTTGGTATCTACTTCTCTGAAGTACAGACTAACACAGAAGGTCTTTGGCTAACTAAGTTCACAGATGACTGCAAACTAGGAGCCATAATCGAAACTCCTAATGATGTGGACATCCTACAAAAGGGCCTCACTGAGACAGTTACCTGGTGCCCAAGCCATGGCCTCAAGCTCAATGCCAAAAAGTGCATTGTCATCCCCTTTGGTAAAAACTCTGTACCCATGAACTACCACATAGGCAGTAGTCTACTTAACACCGAAAGTGTGATAAGAGACCTTGGGACACAGGTGGACAGTAGTCTCTCCTTTGATAAGCACATCGCCACAGTGGTCAGGAAATCCTTCTATGTGGCACACCTCATCACAAAAGGTTTCTCATCCAGAAAAATATAGGCCATTGTTCCACTCTACTCATCACTCATTAGACCCATTATAGAGTATGCCCCTTTTGGTATGTACCTCACACTACATCTACAACAACTGAAAAGGCCACAGAAATACCTCACAAAGAGGATTACTGGCCTTAAACAGATGCCCTACTGACCATCTCAAAAACTCCAGCTTTACTCCATCACATATCGCCTACTCAGAGGCGATCTCTGCGTAACATACAAAGCTATGTCAAACCCAGAGCTGCTGGACATGCTCCACTTAAAGAAATTCCAATCCCTCCGAGCTACACGCTCCAGGGACCTAAACCTTGTCACCACAATAAACAGAACATGCTGGAGGGATAGATTCCTGTCCCAGAGACTTCTCATACTCTGGAACAGACTATCTATCTATGTCAAACAGAACTCCTCATTAGCACGCTTCAAGAAAAATATTGATGATTGAATGGGAAATAAGAAATGCATTCCAGGGATCACTTCTGTGGCTCTGCTTGACAGGGGCACAGGAAAATAATTTTCTTGGGTAGTGAAAGCCAGGGTACCTTTTTGGCTAGGCTTATATAGACCCTAGGGCCAATAGCCTAGTACCTACCTATGAATCTATGAACCTGCACCATCTATAACAAATAGCACCGAATGCTTAGTATCCCAATTTAACTTTCATTTCATCACAACAATCACCTCACTTTTAAACAACAACAACAAATCTAACCAACCACTTACAGTGCCTACCTCCACTAACTCTAAACCCAGCTACTTCTCTTTTAAACCCATACAAACCTCTTATATAAAAAAACTCCTATCAAAACTAAAACCTAACTGTCTAGCAGCTGACCAACTTCCTAGTGACTTCTTAAAATCTGCTGCCAGCTCCATCGGCTATCCCATAGCTATCCTAATCAAATGATCCATCTCAGAACAATATGTCCCCATACTCTGGAAAATATCCCATATAATCTCCCTCCACAAGGGAGGCCCCTATAAAGATCTCTCTAATTACTGGCCCATTGCCATTCTCTCACCCCTAGCCAAAATCTTAGAGAAATGTATCCATAAGCAGCTCCTAGACCACCTCACTACAAATAACTTCTTATCTAGTTCACTGTACGGCTTCCGTCCAAAACAAAGTACCTCCACAGCCCTCAATAGTTTCACTAACTACAACAACCTCCTCAAAAACATTGGACAACTAGTCTCTACTATATTCCTTGATATATCCAAAGCTTTTGATACTGTATACCCCCAACTACTATTCAACACTCTAGCCTCCTTCAACCTCAACTCTACAGCTCTCAACTGGTTCTTTGCCTACCTTACTAATCGACAACAGATAACTAAATGGGATAATAAACTCTCCACACTCCTCACAGTTTCTGTTGGGGTTCCTCAAGGTTCCATCCTTGGTCCTCTCCTTTTTATTATATTTACAAATAGTCTAAATATTGCCATTAAATCTGCTTCTATCATTCAATATGATGACGACTCTACTCATATTTACTCTGCTCCTACACCCCAAGAGCTCCAGGATAAGCTGCAAAAATCATTTCTAGATATTGAAAATTACCGAAATGAACTTTAACTCATCCTAAACCCAAACAAAAACAAAGTTAATTATCTTCTCCAACAAGAAATCCAAAGCAAACCCACCTCCTCTCTCCATCTACTCCACTAATGGCACTATAATAGAACCAATTAACCAAACAAAGCTACTTGTTGTCGCAATACACACCAACCTAACAGTTGATAAATACATATCACTCACAATTAAAAAAGTTTACATCAGACTTGTTGCACTATGTACAGCCAAACCCTTACCTCACTCAAAATGCCAAACTAGCCACAGTTAGATCCCACCTCCTATATCCTCTACTGTTCTCAAATTTTCACTAACCTCTGCATGTCTGATTTACAGCTACTTGATTCCTGCTATAATAAAATAGCAAAATTTGCTGCTAATATACCCAACAGGACCCATTTGCACTGCTCTTCAAAAACTACACTGGCTTGACTTTCCCAACCTGCTATCACTCAATCAGCTCACCACTGCCCACTCCATTATCCACAAACCTGGAAAAACGCCCTGCATTCTCCAACCTCCAACTAAATAACAACCCCAGGACCCTTAGGTCATCTGATAAACTTATACTTAAGGTAACAAAGTCCCATAATTATTTTGATGACTCTCTCTTCTCCTATAAAGTAGCCAAACAGTGAATCTTTCTCATTTGCAACCTGGCAAGAGAAATCATGAGAACTGTAGAGGCCATTAACCCTGGGATCCTGAAATAATCTCTGGTTGAAGGCTGAGACTGATTTGAGAAGCTCAGGAAAGTTTCCAGACAGAAATCCACTCTTTTTTTGTGTCAACAAAAAAATTTTGGCTGAAAGGTATCAATGAGGCAGCCTAGAAAGGCAACCCTGAGTGAACGGGTAAAGGAGGATTCTGAACATTTGTCTGGAGCCTCAGGCTGGTGAGAACAGAAGAAACCCATCATAATGACCCCTGACATCTAGCAATAGACTCTGCAAATACTAGCAAGTTCTTTAAATAAGGAAATATGTAAATGTTATTCAATCTGCAATGAGCTATGACTAAAGCTAAACACTTTGTAAACACCCTTGGAGCTGTATACGACTCAGAAGGTAATGCAGAGAACTGATAATGTGGCCCAGACACAAATAATCTGAGATATTTCCTGAACCCTGTGGCTCTGGGAATGTGAGGATACACATCATTTAGATCCAATATTACCATAAAACCTTCTTGGGGAATGAAAGGTAACAGATTCTGAAGGGCAAACACATTGAATTTTGGAACTTAATTTTGGAACTTTCACATACAGATTTAGAAAGGAAAGATCTAGAACTGGTCTCCAAGATGATCCTTTCTTGGGTACCAGAAACATTCTGGAATATAACCCTTTGCCCCTTTGATTTAATGACACCGGTTCTATGACTCCTAGGGTAAGTGTTTGGTTAAGAGGGTGGAAAAGAACTCCTCTGAAAGGAGTTATTTGCATCCAGTGCCAGATGTATCTCTCTTGAACAACTTTGAACACCCAAAAGTCTGAAATACTCTGATGACAAAGAGAAATGTACACATTTAGTTTCTGGGATAGATTTTCAGATTGGGTGTAGGAGGGGAGGGGAAGAGGGAAAGAAAGTTGGTAGAATCATTTTGTACTAGACTGTCTCTTTTTTGAAAAAGATCCTTGTTTCTTGCTGTTTTCCTCCTGCAATCTCTTTTTGGTTGTCTGTTTGGGGATTGTTTGTTTTATTTCTTAGATGGAAAAGAAATTCTGAGAGATTTGTAAGGGGGTCTGAAAAATCTTGGAAACTCCCTGTATTAGTTTCCCTCTCATCAAATTGTCTGAGGACCTGAGTAGCATATGAGCCAAATAAAACTTCATTTAAAAAATTTCAATTTCAGACTTTAGCTCATAAGAAAACTTCATTACGTACCCTGCATATCTCTTGTAGGAGTAGCAGTGGCCCTAGCACAGTATCTGCACAATCATAGACATTCCTTAATGCAAGTTTAGATACTTGAGAAATGTTAGAAACAATGGTATTCAGATAGGCACTACTTTCAGGGGGAAGTGTGGTAGATAATGGTCTCAAACTGTCTGCGGAAAAAAGTGGAAGAAGAAAATATTCTCTTAAAAATGTACCCAAAACCTTTCCTTTGTGGACACAAAGAGTCTACCTCCATCTGGAAAAAAATGTAGATATGGCCCTAGGGTCAGAACTAAGATGGGAAAACAAATGTTAGTTTGAGAAATTTTGTAAAGCTTATCTGCCATTTTGGGAACTGAAGGTTGAGAATCAGTATTTTTACAGGTAAAAGCACATAAGTTCATTCATTCAAGATTTTACAGGCAACATTAATTGCATCCTCCAAGGCTAGTACTATAGGAGGTATGGGAGTATAATGAGGTGTATCTACTTGTAACATCATAATATCTCCTCAATTCAGGGGAACATCCATTTTTTCCAATAAAAATACCTCTTTCATTCTGGCTATAGTCTGAGAAAAAGAACATTCTTCCAAAGGAGGGTGTGAGGATCAAGTTTCCTCTGAATAAGAGATTTGAGCATGGGACTCTGCAAGAGAAGAAGCTCTGTCCCTGTCTATGTCAGACTCCTCGGACATGTCTTCCTGAGGAAGGTCTCTGCTGGCACCGTTTTTGGATAAGGATTTCTGAGTAACAGGATTAACAGCCTATAATAACTTCCTGACTAAGGTAAGGCAATATTTTTTCTAACAGACACATCATCAGACCAACAATGTTTAACATTTATTTTTTATCAGGTATCACTGAAGACTGATTTGGAGAAGATACTTCTTTCCCTGTGTCCCATCAAGAGGTCTCTTTCCTCAGCTACATCAAGCAGCATCTCCATGATCCAGAACAGATGGCTCTCCTGTACCTGGATCAGATACTGGAACAGCCAAAGAGGAGGTGGTTGAGCCCCAGTTTAAGATGGTTGAATGGACTACCCAGAAGAGGCCAGAGAAGTAATTGTGTGGTCTGAGGAATGACTAATGACCACTACAGAGTTACCCACCATTAGGACAGTCATTGATTAAGCCTAGAGAGTAAGTTTTTTTTCTTTCTAGGTACAACAGAAGACAGACAATGTTTAACCTTTATTTTTTATCGGGTATCACTGAAGACCGTCTAAAAAAACTCCAGCTCTACTCCGTTGCATATCGCCTACTCCAAGGCGACCTCTGCCTAATGTACATAGCCATGTCTAACCCAGACATGATGAACATGCTACACTTATAGAAATCCCAATCTCTCTGAACCACATACTCCAGGGACCTAAACCTTGTTACCACAATAAACAGAACATGCTGGAGAGACAGATTCCTGTCCCAGAGACTTCCCTGTCCCAGAGACTTCTGGAATAGGCTGCCCGTTCATGTCAAGCAAAGCTCCTCATTAGCCCTCTTTAAGAGAAATCTTGACAAATGGATGGGTAACAGAAAATTCACCCTGGGAATCACTGCTGTGGCTCTGCTTGACAGGGGCACAGGAAAATAATTTTCTTGGGTGGCGAAAGCCAGGGAACTCGTTTGGCTAGGCTTGTATAGGTCCTAGGGCTGATAGCCTAGTACTTACCTATGAACCTATGAATTAGTGGAGTAAGTATCCATGCTGTGATTGAGGAGGATACTTCAAATGCTGTAAGTTTCTCTGAAATGAGTCATTCAGATGTTAAGTTGTGAGACAGTGTTCACAAGCAGCACACTTACACTTTACACTCACTTAAACAGTCGCCTAAACACAGTAATGGATAAGTAGCACACTAAATTCCTTTCAACCCCCCCCCCCCCCCGTGCAAATCTCAGTCTGATGGAAAAAAGTCACAGGTAAGTTGTCACACGTTGAACACAAGCACTAACATACCCCATAAGAGTTCCACACCTTTTAAAGCAGATCTTAAACCGTACCTAAGACAATCCTGGATCCTCCAATATTCATTTGTAGGATAAAATGTGCACATACTCTTAAACAAATGTCTTTATGCAACATGAAAAGCTATAATATAAATGCATATGTTTGCTTGTTTTTTTTCATATCTATAAACATGTGAATTTTATAAGTGAGGACTTGTATGTTACATTTTGTTCATTAATGCAGCCTGTATATTCCTACTACATATTCCTATTGCTGTTTGCCAATGTAAAGCAAGTACAGTACACTAAAACTTTTGTCATGTGGTGCTTTTCTCCCTCTGCCTCTGTGGAAAAAGGTTCTCATGACCAGTCAGACAATCATGGTAAAGAAATGCAAAATGAAAATAAAATAAAACACTTCCTTACTTTAAACTTTTGAATAAAATATACAAAGCTTTCTTAAGCAGTACATTTTCTCATTAAAATAATACCCTAAATAGCTCAAAGCTGAAAACAGTGGTCCCTGACAGGAAACGTCCAATATTAGAAAAGTTGCTGGATTGCTTATTTCATAGGTTCATAGGTAGGTACTAGGCTATCTGCCCGAAGGCATTTATAAGCCTAGCCAGAATGTGTTGGCTTTCGCCACCCCCTTAGATTAGTTCCCTGTGCCTCTGTCCAGCAGAGCCACTGAAGTGATCCCCGGGGTAAACATTCTGTTTCCCATCCACTCATCAAGGTTTCTCTTGAAGAGTGTTAGCGAGGAGCTCTACCTAATGTAGATTGGAATCTTGTTCCAAAGCATGGGAAGTCTCTGGGACAGGAATCTATCCCTCCAGCACATCCTATTTATTGTTGTGGTGAGGTTTAGATCCCTAGACCATGTGGCTCGAGGGGATAAGGTTTTCTTTAGGTGGAACATGTCCATCAATTCTGGGTTGGACATGGCCTTGTATGTCAGGCAGAGATCACCTCTGAGTAGGCGGTATGCAACCGAGTACAGCTGGAGTTTCTTCACTGAAGCTGCATAGGGCATCTGTTTGAGGTCAGTGATCCTCTTGGTGAGGTACTTCTGTGGTCTTTCCAGCTGTTGCAGGTGTCTTGTAAGGTACATCCCAAATGGGGCGTTGTACTCTATGATGGGTCTGATGAGTGATGAGTAGAGGGCCACAATGACCTCTTTTGATCGGGATGCAAACCCTTTCGTGATAAGGTGGGCCACGTAGAAGGATTTTCTAACCACTTTAGCAATGCGATTATCAAAGGAGAGATTACTATCTACTTGGGTCCCCAGATCCCTTATTACGTCTTCCGTATTTAGGGGACTGCCACCTATGTGGTAGTTTGTGGGTACTTTGTTTTTTCCAAAGGTGATGATTATGTACTTTTTGGCATTTAACTTGAGGCCATGATTCTGACACCAGGTGTCTGTCTCAGTGAGACCCTTTTGGAGGATGTCTGGTCAGCTGGAGAGTCAATTATATCCCCTAGTTTACAGTTGTCTGCGAACTTGGTCAGCCACAGTCCTCCTGTGCTTGCTTGTACCTCTGAGAAGTATATGCTGAACAGGAGGGGTCCTAGGACTGAGCCCTGGGGAACACCGCTTGTTACCAGTTTAGAGTCAGACCTTATTCCCGTAACTCTTACCATGTGGGTTCTGTCTGTGAGCCAGTTGGCAACCCATCTTGCGACATAGGGGTTTATGTTCAGGCTGGTGAGCTTGTCTATATTACCATAATGGGGAATGGTGTCAAAGGCCTTTGCGAGGTCTAGGTAGGCTGTGTGTACCACGTTTCCCTCGTCTATAGCCTTGATAACTGTCTGAAAGAAGTCCACCAGGTTTAGGAGGCATGATCTGCCCTTAACAAAGCCGAACTGGGTAGAGTCCAGTGTTTGGAGGTTCCCAATGTCTCTGTTAATGAGTTCCATGATGATGCGCTCCATAGCCTTGCAGACCAAGCCAGTCAGGCATATAGGGTAATAGTTCCCGGGGTCTGTTGTGACTGGGTGGGAGTGTCCAGTATCAACTTAATACCAGAGGCCGGCAACTCAAAGCCCCCAAGACAAAAAGACCAAAACAAGAAGTCGGAGGATGGGTGGGGAAAACAGTTATACAGATTACAGAGATATTAAATCAAAATGCAGATGACAAAAAATGGGAATAAACTCTTATCTTTTCTCAATATCATAGCTGGCAGTAGTTCAGTCTTTCTGCAGCAGCCTGAGCAACATGTATATCTGATTTAAAACACAGGACAGAAACTAAACCAATTATCCAAACAATACAGATGCAGGAATACTTTGGCTGGACAAAACCAGTTCTGTAAACTTACTGTCACTAAAAAAACAGACAAGGACTCCAGACAAAGGATTTCACTACAACTGAGGTCAACACTAAGAGATATACAGCTATATCACACAACAAGAAGAAAAAATACAGTTATACAGATTACAGAGATATTAAATCAAAATGCAGACAAAAAATGAGAATAAACTCTTATTTTTTCTCAATATCTCAGTTGGCAGTAGGTTAGTCTTTCTGCAGCAGCCTGAGCAAAAGGTATATCTGATTTAAAACACAGGACAGAAACCAAACCAATTATCCACACAATTCAGATGCAGGAATACTTTGGCTGGACAAAACCAGTTCTGTAAACTTACTGCCACTAAGAAGACAGACAAGGCCTCCAGACAAAGGATTTCACTACAACTGATATACAGCTATAACACACAAGAAGAAGAATAAATACAGTTATACAGATTAGGGAGATATTAAATCAAAATGCAAACAAAAAATGAGAATAAACACTTATCTTTTCTCAATATCACAGCTGGCAGTAGGTCAGTCTTTCTGCAGCAGCCTGAGCAACAGGGGAAATACTGATAAAAAGCCCTATTAAAACAATAGCATTTTTTTAGTGTAATATTCTCTGTGGAAGGGTTCCCCACTTATGACTTATCCACCAGAATATAGTTAAAGGGGAAATACTGATAAAAAGCCCTATTAAAACAATAGCATTTTTTAATGTAATATTCTCTGTGGAAGGGTTCCCCACTTAGGACTTATCTACCAGAATTGAAGATGATGGCCAGCTGGTGCTCCTGTGAAGTCTCTGAGATGCTTCTCCATGAGGTGGCAAGAAAGTACTGAAAAATCTTCACTCTGACTGCTGATTTTCCCTCCACAGGGTTGCCCCACCAGCAGTCAGAGTGAAGGTGTGGGAGGGAGCCAGAGCTTTTGAAAGCTAGCCAATTGCATTCTGGGTAAGACACAACCCATATAGCCTAAAGGCTCCTGTAGCAGTGACTACTACTGGTCTTAAAGTCTTTGTTCCTGTGTTTGTAGTGAAGTAACAGATCCCTACCACAACTCTGGGACTTGTGCAGTTTGTGTCAGTGTAAACTGACTTTTTCATGCTGCTTGATGGGGGATGGTCCAGTTAGTTATGGTCCATTACTAAATTTTACTGCAACTATCTGTTTAGAAATAAATTAATAATTAGCAACTGTGAACTGTATATTCAATATTCTGCATAAAAATATTGTGATTTGTAAAACTGACCTGGTTAAATACATCCTTACCTATAAATAAGTAGTTTAAAAATTTACAGCTCAAGCTCTTTGGTGTTTATGCAAAAGGTTTCCAAAGACCAATATTCATATAATACTATTTAACAAATTATTTTACTTCTCCTTTAGAAGTTTAGCAGTGGCTTTAGGGTTCATCTCATTCTGGGAAGACAGTATATTACATGTTTGTATCATCATCATCATCATCTTTTGGCTTTTCCCGTTAGGGGTTGCCACAGCGGATCATCTCTTTCCATTTTTTCCTATCCTCTGCATCTTGCTCTGTCACACCAACCCCCTGCATGTCCTCTCTCACCACGTCCATAAACCTTATCTTAGGCCTTCCTCTTTTCGTCTTACCTGGCAGCTCCATCCTTAGCATCTTTTTCCCAATATACCCATCATCCCTCCTCAGCACATGTCCAAACCAACGCAATCTCGTGTCTCTTGCTTTGTCTCCAAACTGTCCAACATGAGCTGACCCTCTAATATACAGATTCCTAATCCTATCCATCCTAGTCACACCGAGTGCAAATCTTAACATCTATATGAAATCCTTATTATTTCAATATGCTTTTAATTAAGATGCACTGTGTTATAAAGGCTAAGGAAAGATGTTTTATAGACACTGCTGCTGATACTGCTCATATAACTGGAAAAGGTTTTGCTAAGCTGCAAATGAATTTGCAAACTCTTATGCATCATGCTACTTACGGTACCACCTTCAACTTTCACAGCAGAATATTAGTAGTCCTGGCTGACAAAGAAATAACTGAACCTACATTCTACTTGCAGAGTTTTAGGATGTTAGATCCACAAACTGTCTTCAGTAGCTGTTAAAATATAGCTGCAGACCCCCCCTTCAGAATAGAAAACAAATGTTGGCTTCTATTTTTTCATATAACAGCAGCAATATGTAAGAATCCAGAATAAGAATACATTTTAAAAAGAACTTGTAGAACTTGCAAACCACCTACTAAAGCTTGTTCTTGCTTCGTATTCACTGAATATGTTTACAGGATGCATGCTTACTCTTGGGTGTGCTACAGGCATGAATACTGTTTCTACGATACACTTGCAGATAGATGTTTTCCTCATATTCCAGTGATGGGAACTTTTTTGGAAGTTACATTGAGAAAGGCAGATTAACACAAGCTGTTTATTGATATGAAGCATGTATTTTCAGATATTTAATCATAATTCACTAATTCACTGACTTAAAAACTATGGTTTTAGTAACAATGTAGCAAACTGACTCACAAATTACCTTAACAACAGATCTTGTTAGGTTCTCTCAAGTAATGAAAGATCAAATATTAGTACTTTTATTGTAGAGTATCACACAGATCAGTACTTGGACCTTTATTATTTATATTATTCATAAATGATCTGCCTTTTCAAAACCTTAGTCTGAATATGATGCATACAATACAGAGGATTATGATCAGGTCTCCAGTCATAACCAGCTTACAATGTGTTTTGAGACATGGATTCCAAGAAATTCACCTTGAAGCAAATATTGAGAGGTGACTCTTGACATCCTTGTCATGAACACATAATAAATGGTTATGATCGGTTGAGACCTGATCACAGTTCTTTGAAATGCTTTGAACTTTATCGGCTCCATGTACTACTTACTACAGAAAGTGCTGCTAAATAGACAGCAGGCAGAAAAGAAGGGTCTCTCTATGGAAGGAATGGCTTTGAATGCTGATTAACACTTGTTCTGTCACACTCCTAGTTAAGTGTGGCAGCGTGATGTATGTAAGAGCTTTCAAAGACATTTTATCATCTACTCCTGTTCTTTGCCAGCCAACACTGTCTGATGTTAACACCTAGCGCAAAACCTGATCTTAACAGTGCTTAGGGGTGCTAAGCAAAAGCTTGCTAAATACCTTTCTGATAACAGAAAGGTGCTGTAAGCTTGTTTTCCTATTTTTGAAGTGTAATTGTGGTGTTCCATGCAGTTTCAGTTATATACATAGTTTTGGGAAGATATTTTTGATTTTTTGTTTATTTTTTAAGAATTCAAAGCAGAAATTAAATGACAAGACCATCCCTTCAGCTTACCACAGGAGAAAAATCCTTCTCCAAAATAGTTGCTGCTAGCTAGAATAATTTACTATATAAATCAGAAACAGAGTGTAGATCATTGTGTGTATTGTACCTAGTCAGCCACTGTAGCTAGATAGCATGTGCATATAAGTTACTGAGCATGTGCAAGATTAGTGCCATTTTGTATATAGCCAGTCAGAGTGCATACCTCTCAAGTGTACCTCATTAACAGGAACGTAACCTCATTTGGGGGGGTCTAGCGTCACACATTCAGTGTTTTTTCAACTGATATCCATGGTAAATAGAAGTGATTCATATTAATTAATTAAAAGATCTTTTTTATAAGCCAAATCAGCATATTTTAACCATCATGTGGCCTTCCTAGTTGAAGACGGAAGGTTGAGAGTTATGAATGCAGGCATTAATGGAGATGCACATGCAAATGTGTTTGAAGTAATGAGTCAGTCAGCTAGCTTAAATATATATTCCAGCTACAGTTCCTGATGTGTTTATGTACAATAAACAACTTGAACCCATGACAGTGCTTCAGTGTCTCATTTGAATACAAGAGACACACGACACAGAGCATAAAGCATTTAGAAAGAAAAGTACAGTTGCATAAGTAACCTTATCATAACAGAAGATATTCAAACATATCACTGTTGCAGTACACTAAGCTATATGGGATATATCCTGCCAAGGATCAGATGACAGGCCAACTTCCAAATTTTTAGGGCACTTTCTATGTGCCCTAGCCACTGTAGAGATGCAAGATCATTTTATAAAGACAGTGGTTATGGTGCCAAAATCTCACAGCTTTCTTACTTCAGAACAAGGGAGGCTGGAAATAAGAACCCTGCCAGACAGATATGTGCTGGGGAAGATAAGAATGACAGAACCCCACACCCTGGCATAAAAAAAAAAAATGAAGGAGGGAGGGTGTTAGTACTGCAAATGTGATCTATTCGAACATCTATTGTTGTAAGTTTGTTTTCACAATTGTACTATGTTCATCATTAGAGCACTGTTACAGTAGCCTAAGCTATGTGGGCTGAATACCAGAGTGTAGAAAGAAAGGGAGGAGGGGCAGGGGGAGAGACAGTGTCTAGAAGCCCTTGGAGAGTTCTTTTGGCTTTTCCCATTTAGGGGTCACCACAGCAGAACTCCGGTCTGCTAATGATTGGCAGTAGATTTTTTACTGGTGCCGAGGTGCCAGCTCGATGCCCAATCTTCATCGAAGGCATGCCCATTGTACGCATGTCTTTCAAACACCACTCGACTGCGGGGAGGACATGCAGACTCCACACAGAAGGCGCTCCAGCCGAGAATCGAATGGGAGAACCTTTTGCTGTGAGGCAACAACACTACTGCTTCACCATCGCGGCTTCTAGAAGCCCTTGGAGAGTAATCCTAGCAAATCTTGCTCTGGCCTTAAAGAAACAATCCAGTTTGTAGTGCTTGGAGAAGGTGTACTCATAAGACTAAGTTGCTGCCACAAAAAGATTTCTATAGTCAATCCCTTTCCAAAAAGCCATGGAATTGGCCATTGCCCCAGTGGAGTGGGCCCTGACTTTGCCTAGCAGAGTCTTGTTATAATAAGCATAACAAAAAAAAATATGTATATATATATATATATATATATATATATATATATACTGAGACAACTATTTAGAAGTTGTACGAGAATATACTGAGACAACTATTTAGAAGTTGTCTGTTTTGACACTGATTGTCCCATTTTCTTGCCTTCATAGGGAATAAAAAACTCATTAGAAAATTGGAAGAATTTTGTTCTGTCAGTGAGGTGTCTGAGTTACATGTAGACATCCAGAGTGAGAAGAATTATTTTTCCCCTGTTTTTTGAATTTAGAAATAAAACAGAAAGATGAATTGCCTGGCTCGGTGTAAACTCTGAAACTATTTCAGGCATAAAAGTGGTATTGGTTCTTAAAATATCCTATCTTTGTGAAATATGAGATAAGTCTGAATCCCCATAAGAGCTTGTAACTGAGATACTCTTCTTTCAACAGTCAGAGCAATGAGTAGCATTGTTTTCCAAGATTAGAACTTTAAATTAGTCTCTTAGACAGGTTAAAAAGGAAGTTTCTCCAGTTCAAAGTTAAGATTCCAATTAGGAGCTACCTGTCATCTAGGTGGACAGCTAAGCAAAATCCTTTCAAAAAACATTTCATGTGTGGTAGAGTAAAAAGTGAAAATCCATGGGCAAGCAAGTAGAGAATTACTGAAAAGCAAACCTTATTTTATATTTTATTTTTTTTTAGTTCCCTTGGACTTTATTTATTCTGGCATGGCCACCAGTGCCCCATGTCCATAGTGGGTCTGCCACCATCCTTCTACCCGTGGACTTGCTCTAGTGTTGCTCATTCCAGTTGTGGATTTTAAGGGTGCCCTGGGGGCTTGGCCATCTGTGCTTCCGTCCTGTCTTTTTTTGTTTTTTGTTTTTTTTTATGTGCTCTACCCATTTTTTCTTTTCCCCATCTCCCACACTCACTGTTTGCATCAGAGGGCAACTCCCTCTTTGGGCCACACTTCCCCTTAGGGAGCTTCACCAGTGAGCGCCCTCCCTCAAAGATGGGTATAGCCATCGCTCCCTGCTGCTCCATCAGTTGTCTGAGTCACTAATCAAACCCGGTTTGGCTGGGCCATAGTTAGGGCTTTATCCCTTTGTGCCACAGGAGTGATGCCGAAAGGTGAATCTTGACAGAAAAATAAGGAAGGCCAGAGGATAATAACTCACACAAATACTGCAAAACCAAACTAATCTGAGCCTTAAAAGGGACTTTGTTCTTTCTTTGGCATGAACTAGAAAATCTTTTCCACTTGTTTTTCTAGTAACAGGCTTTTTTACCTCCATTAATACCTGTTGCACATCCTCATAACAAGGTGATTAAAGGGTATTACATTTCTATCATCCAGGCAATAAGTTGAAGAAGTTGAAGGTTGGAGTGAAGCAACAAACCCTTGCTTGTGTGAGTAAGCCCATCCTGTGAAGAATCTTATGGTAATTGTCCTTGGACATTTTCAAAAGAAGGGAGAAGGGGATTACCAACATTATCCTTCGACAGTCCTTCTAAATCTTTAGAAGAACCCTGGTTTTAGAAGAGAGGGGAGTGGAATGGCATACAAGTTCATAGGTTCATAGGTTCATACTAAGCTATCTGCCCTAGGGCATTTATAAGCCTAGCCAGAATGTGTTTGGCTTTCGCCACCCAATTTATTTTGCTATGCCCTTTTTTGAGGTTAGTATACTGTGCCTCTTTCTAACAGTGACACACAAGTGATACCCGGGGTAAACCTACGATCTCCCATCCACTCATCAAGATTCCTCTTGAAGAGAGTCAATGAGGGACTCTGCCTAATCTGGACTGGGATTTTATTCCAGAGTGAAGGGACCCTCTGGGTTATGAATCTGTCCCTCCAGCATGTCCTATTTATTTCAGTGCTGAGGTTCAAGTCTCTCGAGCGTGTAGCTCGATGGGATTTGGATTTTCTGAGGTGCAGCAAGTCCATTAATTCCAGGTTGGACATGGCTTTATACGTCAGGCACAGATCGCCTCTGAACAGGCGGTATGCCACTGAGTAGAGCTGGAGTTTCTTTAACCGGGCAGCATATGGCATCTGTTTGAGCCCTTTGATCCTCTTGGTGAGGTACTTTTGGGGTCTTTCCAGTTGCTGCAGGTGTCTGGTAAGGTGCATCCCAAAAGGGGCATTGTACTCAATTATGGACCTGATGAGGGATGAGTAAAGAGGCACGATGACATCCCATGATCTAGATGTGAATCCTTTCATGATTAGGTGGGCTATATAAAATGTTTTTCTAACCACTTTGGCCACGTGGTTGTCAAATGAGAGATTGCTATCAACTTGGGTCCCCAGGTCCCTAATTACTTCTTCTGTACTTAATGGATTACCACCTATGTGGTAATTTGTGGGCACTTTGTTTTTGCCAAAGGGGATGACTATACACTTTTGGCATTTAGCTTGAGACCATGGCTCTGGCACCAGTTGTCTGTTTCTATGAGGCCCTTTTGGAGGATGCTTGTGTCGGCTGGAGAGTCGATTATGGTGCCCAGTTTGCAGTCATCTGCGAACTTGGTCAGCCACAGTCCTTCCGTGTTGGCCTGTACCTCCGAGAAATATATACCGAACAAGAGAGGTCCCAGGACTGAGCCTTGTGGGACACCACTTGTAACTGGTTTGGAGTCTGACATGGCTCCAGCAATTCTAACCATGTGGGTTCTGTCCTTGAGCCAGTTTGCAATCCATCTAGTGACATAGGGGTTTATATTTAAGCTGGTGAGCTTATATATAATGCCCGAGTGGGGTATTGTATCAAAGACTTTTGCGAGGTCCAGGTAGGCTGTGTGGACCACCTTCCCCTCGTCAATGGCCTTGGTGACTGTTTCAAAGAAATCAACCAGGTTTAAGAGGCAGGATCTGCCCTTAACAAAGCCGAACTGGGTAGGATCCAGTGTTTGTAGATCCCCAATATCTTTCTTTATGAGGTCCATGATGATCCAGACCAAGCTAGTCAGGCTTATGGGGCGATAGTTTCCAGGATCCGTTGAGGCACCACCTTTATGGAGAGGGACCACTGTTGCTGTACGCCACTCTTTGGGCACATATCCTGTAGTAAGGCTGAGATTGAACAGTAGTTTTATGTTTGGGTTTAGCTCTTCTTGGAGTTCATGTAGGATGCAGCCCGGGACACCATCTGGTCCCATTGATGCTGTGTTTTTGCTTTGGAGAGGCGGCTCTTACCTGAGCATCTGAGATGTCAGGGGCAGCACTCTGCTGGGATAGATATTTGCCCTTTGGTGGGGAGGAGAGTTTGCGCTGAACCTGTCAGCTAGGATGTTGGCAATGTCTGTGGGTTCAGTGTATTTTTTGTCATTTTGGACTAATTCTGAGCATATCTGGGAATTCCCACCCAGGTTCCTAACATAACTAAAGTAAGCCTTGTGATTATCCTTAGTGTCCTGTGCAATTTTTCTCTCGAAGCTGGTCTTAGACAATTTTATGTGTGCCCGTAGTTTTCTGCTAATACTGATCAGTGATGCCTTCCCTTTTTGGGATTTTGTTCTATCATTTAGTAGCTTCCTCCTTCTATTGTATAGTTTGTTTATGGCTGGGGTCCACCAGACAGGACATCTGCCTTTGGAGGATTGGGTCTTGGTTTTATTTGGGATCGCATTATCCATGCATTCCTGAAGGTGTTCATAGAATGCGTTTATAAAGGATTCTGCGGTCTGGGCCGTATTTTCCACAGGCCCGGGGGCTTTGAAGGATTCCACCTCAGTTCTGAGGAGTGTGAAATTTGCTTTAGAGAAGTTTTTCACTGTGGTTTTCTGGGCAGGGGGTGGGGTCGGGATGTGAATATCCAGTGAGATTAGTTTATGGTCTGATCTTACCAGTGAGGGATACACTTCTGGTCTGGAGCATAGAGTCCCCATGTTGGTGATGATCAGGTCCAGTATGTTTCCCCTCTTGTGGGAGTGGTAACAAGTTGTTCCATAGCATTTGAGTTTATAAATTCTAGGAACCTTTGGGCTAGGGTGTTGGAGCTAGAGTAATGCTCCCAGTCTATGTTTGGGTAGTTGAAGTCGCCCAATATAATGGTGTTTGGAGAGACCTTCATATTTTCCAGTGTTCTTAGGAAGGCTGAGTGGGGTTCCTGGGTTTGGGAGGGTGGTCTGTAGCAGGCTATAAACTGGAAGGCAGTTTTACCCACTGTTAGTTGCACATGGATAGTCTCTGATGCTTCGTGCTTTGCCACCAACCTGGAGGTGTGGGTATCTTTGATGAATATCCATACTCCCCCTCCTTTTGTGGTTCAGTCCAAGTTTTGGGGCCAAAAAGCATGGTATGAGGTATAACCTGGTAGTGCTGGGGTGCTCTCAGGAGCCCTGAACCAGGTTTCTGTTACTGCACAGATATCTATGTTCTCCATGCTAAGGAGAGTTTCGAGTGCGTGCATCTTGAGGTTTAGACTTCTGGCGTTGAGTAGCATTACTCTTAGTTTCTTATCCCTTGTGATACCTATGGAGGTGGTCTTTTGAGCCTTGCCTAAAAAAGGCACTATGGGGGTAGCAAGAGCCTTTGCCAATATCCGAAAGCCCAGGGGTGACAGGTGCAAGCCGTCCCTAGCGAAGCATCGTGGCTTGTCGAGCATATCATCCCAAGCTGACAGGCATTGGATCCCCTTTGAATGACACCAGTACTTAAGCCAATTGTTAAAATTGATCATCTTGTCTTCATATTGTGGCATCATTCTTGGTGAGGGTAAGATGCTACTCAAGGTCATGGTCATACCGGCCTGTGCTATATGCTCAGAGAGCTCCTTTATGTCTTTTTCATGTAGTCCAGGGAGGTACATCTCAGGTCATTCACACCAGCATGGACAATGACTGAGTCATATTTGTACTTGCCTTGGAGTGACCTGAGTGCTTGTGTTATGTGGCGGATCCTAGAGCCCGACAGGCTGCTCACCGTGACCCTCTCCTTGTTCAGCCTGGTGAGCGGGACGTCAGTGTGCCTGACGATCGAGTCACCTATTACAAGTGTATCAGGTGTGTTGTTTAGTCTTAAGGGCTGTGACTGTTTGGCACACTGGCTTTGTGAGATAAGTGTTGCACATATTTTGTTTTGGGGTAGCGGCTGCTTGGGTGTCTGCTTTGGAGGTCTCTGCTGCTTTGGCAGATCTTTATTTAGAGCCTCCGAGTATGTTTTTGTGTGATTATGTGTTTGGTTTGCTGTCGTTGTAGGTCTATGTGAGACTGGAATTGTAGTGAGTGTGGTTTCCTTCTCCTCCTGACCGGTTATGCCACTACTAAGTTGAGAGAGCTTGGCCTCCACTTTGGCTATATGGTTGCATCTCTCACATGTGTTGGAATTTGTTGGGATGAGGAGAGGGTTGTCTGTGTACATGAGGCAGTTGTAACATTGCCTCAAGATTCCCAGATTCACCAGCTGGACCGGAGAGGAGATTGACAACTGACCTTTGGACATGCTAGAATAATATTGGGAATTCCTTAATAATTGAAAACCAGGGCCAGTAGGGAGTGAGGGTGTAGTGCTTTTAATTTTTAGTGCTGACTTATATAATTGCTTTAGTGAGCAAGTGCCAGGTAACTTAAATGCAATGTGTTACAGGTAACTTAAATGCAAAAATGACAAACAGTAACTTTCTTTCAAGTGAAACAAGGAAATAAGTACAGTAAGCAATGCAGATATCACTAGTGATCCACAGAAGCGCTGAGAAGCCGCATATTAGGTGGAATTAGTGTTCCAGGGAAATAACAAGCAAACAAACAACAAGCATATAAACAAAGCTAGATTCAGCAGGCCTGAATCTAGTCTATGCTACAGCAAACAAGGTGTACCAATTTCAGTAAGATACAGTTCAAATATTCAGGCACTATAAACCTTTAACCAGAAATTCCCAGCTCAGAAGGGCAGAGTCCAGCCTCTTCTCCCACAAGAGTGAAGATCCCCTTCCATGAGAATGAAAAGGCATCTGTCTTCTAGGCCTCTGTGCAAGGAATCCTGGAAAAGAAATTCTTTAACTGTCTGTTGTGAATGGACGCAAATGGATCTACTTGAGGAGTTCCCCACAGTCAGATCAATTCTTGGAAGATCCCCTGGTGCAATTTCCATTAAAGGGGATCTGTTCTCATTCATATCAGCTTATCTGCTACACAATTCTGCTCTGATGGAGTATAAGTAGCCTGTAGGAATAAACTGTGTTGAATTTCTAGTTCTCAAGTTACCATAGCTATTCTACAAAGGGTATGAACTGGTGCTTCTTGTTTGTTTATGTTACACATCACAATGGTCATGTCTGCGATTAGAGGATTTGGAATCCAAAGATTGTTTAGAGATTTGAGACCATTTATGAGTGACATCATTTCTTTGACATTTATGTGCTTCAGTTTGTCTTGTTGTTTCTATAAGCCCTGGACTTTCACCCCTTTGGCTACACCTCCCCAAGCATAATCTGAATTGGGGCCAGACGGCTAAAAGGGAGGTCTGGGTTGACAGAAAATTGATTCGCCCATCAGACAATCTTCCTTTTGACACACCTCAACACTGGGATTTGATAGGATAAGGAGTGCTGATGTTAGGCCCAAAAGGATTTAAGGAAACATTGGATTTTTTTATGTTAAGTCCTGAGCTATTCCCTAACAGATATCACAATCTGGTTGGAAAATGTAAGAAATTGTTCCTTGTAAACTCCTCTTTGTCATGAGGAAGTAAAAACATCATATGGGATATATCTATGAGACCTCATAGAAACACTATCCTATGAGATGGAACGAGAGAGGATTTTTCTAGTTTCAACTGAAATCTCAGATTGAAAAAAAAAAAGCATTTTATCCGAGAAAGATAATCCTTACAACTTATGAAAGAGTCTGCAAAAATAAGGCAGGTATATAAATATGGAAAAATGTGAATGTCCTGTAACCTACAATGAGCAATTATAGGAGCTAGGCACTTTGTAATCATTCTTGGAGCTGTTAACAATTCAAAACATAAAGCAGAAAACTGAAAATGTGACTAAGACATAGAAAATCGTAAAAAGCATCTGAATTCTTTGATAATTGGAATGTGTTGATAAGGACTTTTAAATTTGCAGTTACTAGAAAACTTTGAGGTAGAATGACAGAGACTGAAGAGATAGCATTCTGAATTATGGAATCTTGATGAAAAGATTTTGAAAAGAAAGATCTACACAGGTTTCCAAGTTTGTTTCTTCTTTGACACCAGAAATATTCTTCAATAAAAATATTTCCCTAATTGATCATGTGAAACAGGCCCTATAATTGCAGCATCTGATCCATGATAGGAAGGTTTGATTGGATGGATCCAGAACAATCATTTGCAAAGGGGGATACTTATAGCCTTTTGAATGATTTTCAGAACTCAGCTATCTGAAGTTATCTGGTGACACATATGAAAGTAAAATCCTAGACTTTGGGAAAGCTTTAATAGGTTGCTAGAGCAAGGGGAGGAGAAAACAACATGGGTCATATAGTCAGTCTGCTTTTTGGGAGGACTCTACCTTCTTTTTTTAACCTTTCTGCCATTGTTTTCTGAAAGCGTATTTCCTTTGCTTTGCTGTGATTGCTGTTTTCTATAAAAGGAACCTGAACTGGAAGGAAATCTTCTATTACAGTTAGGAACTGGGGGAGGGGGGTACCTCCTGAATTAACTAACCTCCTCAATTAACTTTTCTCTTTCATCAAATCTTTTAAGGACTTCAGTGGAGGAAGGGCCAAATACCACCTATTTATCCAGGGAGCATTCTGGAGCTCAGCTTTCCATCCTTTGGCAAATTCCGAGTATGTAGCCAGTCAAATCTTCTCATCACTGGACCAGCAATGATTGCACAAGAAACAGCATCAGCACAGTCACAAGAATATTTCAGAGAAATATTTGAATATCTCAGAGAATGGTTAGCTACCCAAGACAAAGAAGAAAGTAAAGAATTTAGGTTTGTCTTACTGTCCAAATAACTTTCTCATATTGTCAAAGGAAGCTGGGAAAAACATTATGTGAACCTGACAACAAAAAATGACAGAAATAAATATTTTTCTGACAGAAAATATATACTTTAATCCTCAATGTAGTTTTTATCTGCCCACTTTGTAAAACACTACCCAACCACTGACCTCTAAAACCCACAGCATAGAGTCAGCTTCTGTAACAAGAAAGTTTGGGGATTTTAGCATGATAACCATTGTCTTTAGACCTCTCTCCCCAAGCTCTACAGCTGTTAGGGCATGATGACCATTGTCTTTACACCTCTCACCCCAAGCTCTACAGCTGTTAGGGCATGATGACCATTGTCTTTACACCTCTCTCCCCAAGCTCTACAGCTGTTAGGGCATGATAACCATTGTCTTTACACCTCTCTCCCCAAGCTCTACAGCTGTTAGGGCATGATAACCATTGTCTTTACACCTCTCTCCCCAAGCTCTACAGCTGTTAGGGCATGATAACCATTGTCTTTACACCTCTCTCCCCAAGCTCTACAGCTGTTAGGGCATGATAACCATTGTCTTTACACCTCTCTCCCCAAGCTCTACAGCTGTTAGGGCATGATAACCATTGTCTTTACACCTCTCTCCCCAAGCTCTACAGCTGTTAGGGCATGATAACCATTGTCTTTACACCTCTCTCCCCAAGCTCTACAGCTGTTAGGGCATGATGACCACTGTCTTTACACCTCTCTCCCCAAGCTCTACAGCTGTTAGGGCATGATGACCATTGTCTTTACACCTCTCACCCCAAGCTCTACAGCTGTTAGGGCATGATGACCATTGTCTTTACACCTCTCTCCCCAAGCTCTACAGCTGTTAGGGCATGATGACCATTGTCTTTACACCTCTCTCCCCAAGCTCTACAGCTGTTAGGGCATGATGACCATTGTCTTTACACCTCTCTCCCCAAGCTCTACAGCTGTTAGGGCATGTGAAAAGTGCCACAAAGCTTTGGAAGCTGTCCAGTAGTATGTTCTTTGGCAGAATATGTCCCTTATAGCTTAGGCTATCGCAAAAGTGATCTAATGATAAACATCTAAAAATATTATCTGGCAAAAACTTCTAAATGCAGTTCCTTTAATGGTCTTGCTTAAGAATTAAGCTACCTAAAACTTTACCTCTACATAGAAGAAATATGAAATTTACAACACCTCATATGTCATAGCCTCTAATATTCCACTACAGATGCTACATATTTAAACGCTGAATACATATAAAAACTGCATTCTTCTATTATAATTCATAAATGGCATACCATTAATATGCATATAATAACACAACACAATATATAATTAAAACATAATTAACTATACTGTAACTTAGTTTTATCATTGAGACTACCTACAGATGACAAATTGTTTCATTTATATGTGCATGTGTTATTGAATAATCTGTAACTGAGCATATGTCATGTAGGGTTATTCTTGCCTTTGGGCTTAAATCATGACTAAAAAGGATCCTTGAACCAGCTTACCTAATTGTTTAACAAAAGTAGTAAATAACTAAATAGTATTCAATGCTGGCATCTCACAGTATGTAGAACATCAATGGATGCCATTCAGACCTGTGTAATAATTTTATACATTCACTTTTAAGGTCTTCACCCATGCAATAACTTGTGAATGCCAATTTTTAATTTGCAAGCAAATTACAAAGCATGTACCTATTAGAATTCAAGACCACATCAAAGAGAGTGTCATGCTGGGAATATGACCACTATTGTACTGTTCATTGTTGTACATTGTGTAATGGTGATAATGGCGTCCTTTTACTTCTTTTTTAGGGTTCAAATTAGAAGAGATCGTTGACATACTTTAGCTTACACCAAGTGTTTGCTGGAAAAAAAGGAGTACTATGAATTTTAGAGTTTTATACAGAGGGCTCAAATATTTAAATACAGCTATATGGTAGAAAAGGTGAATATGTGAAGAATGACAGTGGTGTCACTTTAGACGTATACCTGTTAATACTACATTCTATATACTGGATCATTTCTCATTATCGTTGTTTGCCTTAATATGGTATTCACCTGTAGATTAACTCTTGTTTATGGTTTTTCTCTTTTTAGAAGGTTTTACCCAAGATTTAGTGCATTTTGTTGTGGTGGAAATAAAACTACATTTGAACATTTTTCCCCCAAGTTTGAATTTGTCAACAGATTTGGTGTGCTTAATTTTCCCATATCTAGTAAATGTCAGTATTGCCCATACTTATTAAGATGTAAATATTAAATATTTGATGACTTGTAATAACTGGTAGATATCCCACTGGAACTCATTTATGCTCATCCTTTCTTGCTTCTTGCCTTGTGGTGTAGCCGGCCTTGGCATAGGCCAATTAGGCAGCTGCCTGGGGTTCCACTTTAGCAGGGGTGGTTTTCCGGTAATTTGGATGGTGCAGGTATGCCAGAATGGGGACACCAAATGATGTGGGTGGGTACTGTGGAGCCCTTTTGCCTAGGGCACCAGTTGACCAAAGGCTGGTTCTGCTGTGGTAGCATGTATTTTACCCATTCCGCAACTTATATTGCATCCATGCATGTTCTGCACTGTACTGTAAACCTAAATTGTCCTATCAATGACTTGCCTAGGTCGTGCCCGAAAAGTTCACCTAGGATCAAACCACTGACACACTTACCAAAAGAAAACAGAAATAGCATCTATCTAGGTATCATTTATAACCACCTTAATGACAATAACTCGTAAACTGTATCACTAACACTGTATTTATGCTCACTCTCATTCCTCTTTCTTATTATAAACTCTGTACAGATATATATATATTAGTCTATAGCTGTCTCTTAGTACACTTAACTCACACACCTTATGGGTATATTTAACTGCATTGATTATACTTACTGTAAGTAATGTTACACTAAGCCTCCACCTACACTCAAATGTGACTTAACACCGGCTTGTTTTCCAATGAAATGTTCTGAATTGAATCATTGGCTATCTTAACTATGGCTGTAAATTTTACCTCTTTGTAATTTTCTCTCATTGACACTTTAATTGTATGTACATCTTTATGCTGGAGCTTTTCTCCCAAGCCTCCACCGCAAATGGGTACACTTTATCCCAGTGGATTTTCCTAGTAAACAAATGTCAACAAATAAATTTTATATGTGTGTGTGTGTGTGTGTGTGTGTGTGTATATATATATATATATATATATATATATACACATAAGGCATATAGACAGATTGATAGATGAAAACAATGACAGACAGTTATTAGACAAACAGTTAACAAGAGACAATATAGCCTTCAAGTCCTCATGCAACTGATTTATCCTTGCTGCTTTTAACCACAGCATGCAATATCCACCACAGTCTGTCAGTTTTGTAATACTTCAGAAATACACAAGGTGGTAAAGAGACAGGAATTATCATGTTCATCTTCACTAAACATTGGAAATTGTCTCCAAACTGTAATCAGTATTTATGCTTCCAGGAAGAATTTATAAGGTGCAGGCACATTTGTTCTTTTGTCACTGATCTACATGGCATGCATACTTAAACTGTCATTGTGTTTTTATATGCTAATGTAGCTTTTGTGGACATTGAGCTTCCAGCAGATGTGAGAAGAAGACTCCACCCCCTTCCAGACTGTTACAAACAGTGAAAACAAACTAGAGCTATCAAATTAACACTTAACAGCAACAAGAAAACAATTGTCTATTCAAGTAAAATCAAAGTTGGCATGATATCAGGGTGCATTTTTCTTTTTAAGATCATTCAATATTAACATACACCATTATGTATAAATAATTATTGTCCCATTAACACCATATGCTTTCACTGTCTAAATCTAATCCTGTAGATGTCGATTTGGTAAGTGGGTGCATGTGCTGATTGTAACTCTTTGGGCATATTGCAGACCTGACAAAAGAACAGGGAATACAATAGTGGTTTACAATCAGTCAAAAAAAAAAAAAGAGAGAATGAAACTATGAAAGAATACAATCATTTCTGCTAGCATTGTACAACAATGCCTAAAAACAAAGTGGTCTTGTCACTGTAGCCAACCACTCTGAAACCACCATCCTTTCACCTATTTCACCACCTCACTCTTAATGTAATTTCTAACACTATTCCCCTGCCTCTTCTACCTCTTCCCTTCCTCTATCGCCAACCACTCTTAATTCTTACAGTCTCAAAACAACCTACCTGTCCAGTCTGTCTCCTATACTCTACCTCCCCTACATCTCCTACTAGCCATTCTTACTTTCCTTTCTTGTTTCCGAACTCCTATACAACTAAATCCTACCCACTTTAAATAAGCATCTGCCTAACTATTAACTCATTTTGCTCTAAGCAACTTAAATAATATTGTAACTAGTCACATTTTCTTCTGCTAATTGTTTAAAACCGTGTTTGTAACAACTCACATACTTGTCTGCCAATTGTTAATACTCTGTATAACTGAATTGCCTGAGGAGCTTTTTTTCTCTCCAGGTCTCTGCTTGGAAGATCCTATAGCTGATTGTTACTACTTGTTGTGTCTTTTCGGCTTTTCCCGGTTAGGGGTCGCCACAGTGGAACTCCGGTCCACTAATGATTGGTAGTTGAGTTTTACGTGCCGAGTTACCACCCCTGAAGCACAACCTTCAATGAAGGTACACCCATTCACGCATGTCTCCACGCAGAAAACGCTCTAGCTGAGAATCGAACCGGACAGCGTCTTACTGAGAGGCGACAACGCTACTGCAGCACCACCACCACCACGGTAGATGATTGTTACTACTATGTTACTAAAATTTAATAAATTGTTTTCTAGTTCTGAGGAGCTTTTCTCCCCTGGTCTCTGCTGAAAATGAGCCAAAAGCTCAGCCAGACTAACCCGGTTAACAAATATAAAATAAATAAATAACATACAACATATACATCATGTTAGGTGACAGAACATCACCTAAGATTTGGCTGATGGTCATGCATGTGG